>NW_026294746.1:6835013-6887513 GCF_026119805.1 Tympanuchus pallidicinctus
TGCCAGGCCGGAGAGCTGAATCAGCTCCGATTCTGCAGATCCTTCCCTGAGTCCTGCTGCCGAGCACCGATACTTGTGCATCCTCTGGGCCACATCAGGACTGGAAAGAGGAGTAGATATCAGGCGGAAGGATCTGGCCTTCTGCTGGTGACAGCCACCTGCATGGCCTGTTCCTGCTTTCTCTTTTCCCCAGGTGGCATTGTGCTTCCCAAGCAGTGCGTGGACCTTTCTGATGGCAGTGAGCAGCAAGGAACCGACTGGGTCTCAGCTTCCTTCCTGCCCTGCGCCTGACTGAGGGACCCTGCGACCAGCTCAGGAGGTCAGAGGTGGCCATGGGCCCAGCTTTGCCAGCTTTCCCTGCCAAAGGGAGCAGGTCAGGGAAAGACACAGCCTGGGTGAGCCTGAGCTTTACTCCTGCATCTGAGGGAGCTGTGGACACCAGCTGTGGACACGGCTCATAAAGGTGTGGGTCAGCTGTGGATGCTCAGTGTTCTTAAGCAGCCCAGCTGTACCTCCAAGGCTGCAGTCACAATTTCTCTGCGAGGCTGAGATACCCTGAGGATCACGGCATCTCTCACTTTGCTCTCACGCCCTTGCTCGCAGTCTCTGAGGAACGACTTGAGCCCTGTGCCCACGTCCTCGCTCGTGTGCTGGAGTCACTTTTGTGCCTTTTGGTGTCAGGGCTCTTGGGCAAAACGTGCCTGGACACTGCCACACATGTGATGCCTTTCTGCGGTGCGCACTGGAGGATGCAGAACTGGCTGGGTCTGCGATGCTTTATGAAGCTGCTCTGACCTATTTCAGCAGCAGGGGAACTCTTCTCACCTGGTCTAACCCTTAGAGCAGCATAGAGTGACCTGGGGATAAGTTTTTGTTTCTGCTTTCTATCCCAAATCCTTTCCTTTCCATGGAAACAGCAGAAGTGGTCCTTCAGAGCTGATTGACCCCTGCACCTGCTGTGTTTCTTTTCCCTTTTTGTGGATGAGCAAGTGCCCCTTTGGGGATGAGCATCTCCTTGCTCCTCCCATTTTACAGCTCATAGCAAGGTGCTCAAGACACCCCACAGTTGTGGGGAGCAGCTGGCACAAGAGAAATAAGTCCTGAGGCTGCAGCAAAGCTTTTGGGTCATTTGCAGTGGCTCAGTGGGAGCTTGCAGAGGCAAAAAGCAGCTGGAGATGTGCTCTACAGTTCTGTGCTGGTTTGCAGATTCCTCAGGAGTGGTCCTGGGTCATCTGGCTTCCACCAAGAGTGCTCCTCTTCTCTCCACAGATCACATCCCAGGTGCTGTCTGTCTGTCTGTCTGTGGTGGGTTCCAGAGCAAGGAGGCCTCTCCATGCCATCACTGCACATTGATTTCAGCCTGTGGCACCCACACTGGGACACATGGATGCTCCAGGAAACAGCTGTGAACCCTGGGGCTGGAATAAAGACGCCAAAAACAATGCAGAAAAGAAAAGCAGAGGTAAGTCTGAGTTTGTGCAGGAGACTCTCAGGAAACACACCTGCTAAGGTGAAGCTGGGACCATCCGGTGAGGTTTATTTTGGATGCTGCTCTCCAGCACCCATTTCGGAGCAGCCAGTGTGCTTCCCATGGATGCTCGCTGCTGTCCTGAGCCCTTTATAAGCTCAGGAGCCCCTGCTACAAGGCAGCATAGTGCAGAACTAAAATGGCATGGTTTTGTAGGAGGGAGCAGGGGCTTTGTACCAGGGAGCTGCAGGACATCCTGGGCACAGCATGGCAAGATGGGAAGATCCACTGCGTGTCTGTGTTGGCTCTACAAAACTGCACGGGGACACAGCATCTGTAGCAAGAAAACCTCTGCAACTCATTCTGCTCCTGTATCTTTTTTCAGAAATGACACAGTCCAGCTCATTGTGGCCGTGGGACACAGCGGCTCTGACAGCATCCCAGTGCTGCGGCATCCCGCTGCTGCCTCTCTGAGGGGCCAGGGCTGATGCAGAGCAAGGCAGCAGCTTGGTGCTGCAGTGGCAAGCGGAGGCGTGTGGAGTGCTGTAGGTGTGCTGGCTGTGCCCCGTCGCTGTGGGGTAGAGCTGGTGCTGCAGTGAGCCCCTGTGGGATGGTGGTGGTGCCTGGGGTTGGAGGGCTGTGCAAGCTGGCTGTCGCAGGGCTGGGGAAAGCAGGGATGACGAAAGAGATAATGGAGAGAGATTTGGTGGGGTGCCTGATTTTTTTGGTGCTCTGGAGGGTTGCTGAAGTTCATCAGGAAGCGCAGCATCTCTCCCTTGTAAACGTTTGGGGCTGAGGCAGTGGGGTGAGTGGAATGGCACAGCTGGGTCTGGGAATGATGGCTTTGGGTTTGGCCAGTCCTTGGTGGCTCTGTGTCAGTGGTCAGAAGCCGGCCCCAGGGGGCACCCAGCAGGCTTTGACAGCAGCAGAGGTGGCTGCCTGCGGGCTCTCTCTGCTCCACGCTTTGGTTCACAGGTCTTGGGCTGCTCCCAGTCGTCCTCCGTGTTCTCGGGTTGTGGTTCCAAGAAATCCTTCAAGTTGGAGAAGCATCCCCCAAAGGGGTGGCAGCTGATTGCAGTATGCATGACAGAAGGCCGTGGACACAGTGGGTGCAGGGCCCCCATCCTCAGCTCTTGGGTAAGGCTGTCTGTCTGTCCTGCCAGGGGATGCACTGTGGACTGGTCCTGCCTCACTCCAGCCTCCCCTGGATGCGTCCTTCAATCCTTGTGTCTCCGGGCTCCTGTGCTCCTTGAAGTGGGGGTTGGCTGCCAGCTGGCTGGGCTCTGGGTTGGGGTGAGTGCTGCTCGCCGCCCCATTGCCCTCCAGGCAGTGCTGTTAGTGGCAGTGCAGTGGTGTTAGTGGCAGTGCGTGCACTCTGCCTCGCTCACCTGGGCCAGCAGCTTCTTCTTGGCCAGCAGAGACATGATGGGGTGGTTGCCTTTGGAGTAAAAGCTGGCAAAGAGGCCCTTGTAGGCTTCATTGTGGGCGCAGCGAGTGCTGGGACACCCCCCAGAGGGGCTGTGCCAGGGCCGTGGGGCTGGCACATTGCTCCCGTGGCCAGCCCTGCTTGTGGGCCTCTGTTGGGTCCTCCTTGCTGGCTTCAAGGGTGGCTCCCACCTCCAGCTTTGCCATCTCTGATGCCACCTGCAACCTAAAGCAGGTTTGGGGTGTGGGTGCCAGGCTGGGTCGTGCACCCGCCCCATCCCTCTGCTCTCCCTCCGGAAGCTCAGTTCTCCACTCTGGTCTTGACCTCATCCTTCCCAGAACTCCCTCGCCACGTGCCCAGTGTGGGGATGGATACAGGGAGGCAGAGCAGGGTGTGGGGTGGTTCCCAAGGTTCACCCCTGGCCACCCTCCTGCTCCCAGCCTTTCTCCTTCTAGCTCCTGCTGCTCTTCTCACTCATCTCAGTGCCCTTGGAGACCTTGTGCTGCTTTCAGGGTTTGCTGGGAGGCAGCGGCTTGTCGTCCTCGCCCTTCAGGTGCTGCTTGTACAGGAGGACCAGCCTGCGGGGTGCGAGTCACAGCGCTGAGCCCCAGCCCCACTAAACCCCTTGGAGGGGGGAAACGGAGGCACTTGGTGCCTCTCCCCCCCACACCGCCACCCCTCGTAGTGCTGCTGGGTCCACACTTGCCCACACTGGTGCTGCTGGGGCTGCTGCCCAGCTCACCGTACAGGTTCTTCTACAGCCATCTCCCTGTTACCTGCGGAGGCAGACGGTGTGAAGATGGATGAACCCTCCCCAAACCTGGAGCACAGAGCCATGGGATGGGGGACGCTGCCTGCTTACCAGCTCGTAGGCTCCAAGCTTCTCCATGCTTTGTAAATCTTGCACAGGTTAACTGGAAAGAAGGAAGGAGTCAGGGAGATGCGGTGCACACCAGCTCTTTGTCCCAAAGGCTCCTCCATCCCCAGAACATCCTCCGTCCTAGAAGCCCCTGCCAGGTATGCGCTGTGCTTGAAGTCGAGGTCTGGGATTGGATGCGCGCCTCTCCTTCATGAGCTTGGAGAGGCTGACGAGGAAGGCCTCCTCCTCCTCTTCCTCACCGCTGGCATCTGACGGTTTTGCCAGCTCGGGGCTTGGTGCCTCGTGGGTGGGGGATGCAGGAGGAACCCCGAGGGGCAGATCTGCTCAGTGCATCTTTGGGATGGGGAAGAAGAGTGCACGCACCTGAGAATCCCTCGCTGGTGTAAGAATGTCAGCACCGATAGATACCTGTGATGGGAACTTGTGTGGGAGCAATGATGTAGTAATAAAATAGGGCAAATCCTTACGCTGAGGGGGGCACCCTTCAGGGGGTACAAAATAACCGTTTGTGATGCCATGTTTGACAGTTTGCTCTGCGTTATGTGGGTGGTGGAGCTGTGCTGATGTAATCCATTTCCAGTTGTGAACAGGATTGCTCTGGGAGCTGCTGCAGTGCGATGCGTGTTGGCTGACTGTAAGCTGAAACGTCACTGCCTCTGAATACGGATGTGTGCGGGGATTTTGTTTGTAGTTCTGGGATTTCAGCCTTGCCCTATGGCAGCTCCGAAGAGGCCTTGTTTTCCCAAACCCTGCTTTGCTGCTAAATGAGGCTGATGGGAAATGCTGTGCTTTGGGCCCTTTGCTTTTAGTTTCTGTGGCCTGTGCACCTTGGAGGGTGCTTTCTTTCACATTTTTTTGTTTGCTAGCCACCTTTTCAGTAGGTAAGATTTATTAGAGATGGTCTTGCTTTCCTGTGGTGGCTATGTGTAGGTGCTGGACCAGGGGAGGTTATCAGAGAAGGGAAGGATTTGCTGCACTATTTGAATCGTAGCCTTTTAGACAAATGGGAGTTCAGGTGCTGATACTGCACTGTGTAGCTAGAGAACTTCCTCAGGAACAATCTGGGACGTGATCCCCAGTTCCCAGTTTGAGCTTCTCCATCTGTTTCTCCCATATTGGGGCAGACCTGTATCTTGGAGGCAAGATCTGGGCAGTGAAAAGCTCAGGGGATGTTGACTGGCCACGTTAGTATACGAAATGTTCAGGCATGGAAGGGAACAGCCAGTTTACAGCTGAGTAGTTTGCCTTTCCTCTGAAATTCCTGCGCCTGGTTTCTATGAGCACTGTTATCCACTGCTTGCAGTGAGACTCAGCACTGGGTTTGGGGGGCCTGGTGCTGAGCGAGGTGTAACTGCAGCTGTGCACTGAAGCAAACTGCACCCAGCAGTATCACAGGAGCTGGAACACCTGGTGTGTGCTGGGTTTTAAACTGGACGTGCTTTAATGGGACGGGACTTGTGGGCTGCCACTCGTTCCCTTGGGAGATTTCTGTGAGACTGGTTCCAGATGCTAGGACTGCCAAGGGGCCTGCATGCCCTTCTGTCAGCGATGCCTGTTCTCAAGGCAGGCGTATAGGTGGAGTTATACGTGCCTTGTTCTCTGTCAGGTTTGTTTTTGAACTGACGAGACAAAAATGAAATGGGGCACTTTTAGCTTGGATCACTTCCGTAATGCGGTGCAGTGCGTGGTCTCACACTGAGAAGGTGATGGCTGGGGGCTGGGGGCTGCTGGTGCTCCTTAAGAGGGCAAGGAGCTGAGCTGTGCTCCTGGCTGGCGCCAGCAGGTCTGTAAATGGCTGTGCTGAGGGGTCAGGCCTTGCAGAGAGCTGGGGCCAGCAGCTGGGAGACGACGGCTTCACAGCCAGCCCTCCTGCAGATCACCATGACTGGCGTTGGGCTGCAGCCTTGCATCGTGCCTTGGGTCAAGCAGGGGGCTGGAGGCAGGTGATGTTACTGGGTGGGAGCCACCAAACCGACAGTGTTCCTCATTCCTGTGCCTTGTACAGGCTGTGGGATCTTGACTTTGTTTGTTTTAGAGTGAGTTCAAACTTCTGCAGTGCCCGGTCTGCAGTGGTTCGGTCTGTCCGCTCTTGAAGTCAGTGGGAGCCTTCCTGGTAGTTTGGTTATTCAACTGCTCCACGAGAACCTTCCCTAAATGAAAGTATGTAGCTGTGGAAACATTTGTCTGTAGGCCAGCAGGCAGAACAAGTGTGTGCAGAGGGGTTTGTGGAAGCACCTTGCCCGTTAAGGAGCCTCTCTGTGCTGTGAGTGCTTCAGTGCTGTGATGAAAATAATGCAAAGGATTCTCATCATTAATGAGCTTGTTTGTGAATGGATGAAGCGTTGTCTTAAGGGCAGCAGTTGGAGCCCATCTAATGGAAGCTGACTGGAGGTGTGTCCTGTGGCTGTGACAACCTTTGCTTTATAGCAGCCTGTGCTTTTCAGTAGCTGCTTGCCACGCTGTAATGTGGTTGGAGGGGGAGAAACAGAGCACTGGCCATTTCCCATGATGCAGATAGCGATAAGTTTCCACTCAGTCACAAAGCTCTATGGTCTGGCAGGTTTACAGTTATTATCCTAAGATTGATGTCTGAGGGGACTGTAAAGATGTGCAGCATTGAGCAATGGGTAATCATTCTGTCCTGAGATGCAGCTTCTGTGCGGCATCACAAATGCGCATCAAAGAGTTGATTCTAGGCTTGTCAGCCCTCTCCATCCTTTCCTCTCCCCTGCACTCCCAGGTTCAACGTCCTTTGCCGTGTCCTACCACACGGTCGCTTTTCTGACCTTTCTTTCCTGATGGAAAAACAGGGATGGTGACACGAGCATCATTGGAGAGGCCGTTAAACTTGTTGTGTGAGCTTTCCTTTCTTTCCCCGCAGTGCTGTTTTGATCTTGGGCAAATCCCCCTCTTCTCTTCCACAGTTTCGTCCCTGCTGGATGAGGGTGATGAAGGTTCACGCGCTGTTTCTCCAGGAAGGACTCTGGAAGGGCAGTGTCAGCTGTGTGCAGAGTTGTGGTTCGTGCCTGTTGCCCTTTGCTCCCTCTCCCTCCTCACTGAACATCACGAGTTTGGCCGTCAGGTGCCGCCGTGTCCTGCAGGACTTCCTTTTTTCGCTCTGGGTTCTCCCCAGTTGGGCCTGTTTTTGAGATGCTGTTGGAAGTAATGCTCTGATCTGGAGAGCTGGAAACCTCTTTATCTCAGAGCACAGCTGTTCACAGCTGACAAGTAATAGACTGTGTGATGGAGACTGGGAAACTACTTCAGTTTCTCTGTGGAAGGCTCAGCTGTACGGCACGAGGTACTGAGCTGGTCTGGTTTTGCTCTCACAAGGAAAATAGAGGATTCGAAAAGGATGCCAGCAGAAGTGCTTGAACACCAGCTGTGCTTGACGGGTCTCCATTCAGCGATGGCTTTTTGCCTGCTTCATTATGCTTTAAGTTCTTTAAGCCACGAGCTCCCCTCCGTGCCGTTCTCCCACCAGTCAAATTGCCCTGTTTCCTTTAGAACTCCCCCTCACGCAGGAGCTGGCGCTTTGCTGCGAGTTTTACCTCTCCCTGACTTTGTAACTCGCCACTGTTCTGTGGGCCTGCATTCCAGTCGATGTCCCTGTTGTGTCAGTGCTGTTCTTAATACTGGAAATTGCCTTTTTCCCCCTTCTGGTCAGGATGTGATGCAGAAGCAGAAGCTGTCTGACAGCTGATTTTTCTGCAGTGTTTTTCTGCAGTGCTGATGCAAATGGTGTGTGGCTGTTCAGCAAAATAAGAAGACTTTTTCACGTCCCTTTGGCTTTTACCCATGACCATTTTTTCTGCTGGTTGGCAGAGTGATGAGGCTGGGGTTGAATGATGGGATTATCAGTATTTCTAAACTGACAGATCCTTGGATACCTCAAGCTGTTGTGGTGCTTTACCAGGTGGATCAGAAACGCAGACTGGAATATCTCAGTGGCTGATTCATTGGCCAAACAGCGACGTTTCAAACCCACGAGCTCATCTGGATGTTAATTTTCAGGGGGATCAAAGCTTGTTGGAATATGGGCTGTCTCTTTCCATATTACATGCATTTTGTGCAGTTGAGTCTTGCAGTGTCTTTATAATTCACTCTTCTGCCATGAGGCGGGATGGTGCGACGTCCTGTTGTTCAGACGAACCAAGGATGCTGCCCAGATGGTGAATGAGACAGGGAATTCAATTCTGACTGGTAAGAATCCTGGGCAACAGTTAGTAGGCCGGTATTTTCTGAGATAGAATTTATCATCATGCATTTGAGATCCGTCAGTGTTTCTGTTAACGCCAGAACACTCTGGGTGTATTTTCAAAGCAGGGCTTCCAGTCCTGCTAACAAACAGTGGGGTTTGTGCACGTACCTCCATGGGCTCACGTGGAAACAGACGTGAAGCATCAGAAGATTCCTGGGTGCGTGTTTAAGGCTTACTGCGTTCTCTACAGACTGAAATGGGATTTTCCTGATGCGGTGAGTGTTGATCTTATGGAATGTTCGTACTGGGAGAAATTGCTGCTGGTGGCTGAAACAAATGCTGGAGTTGTTCAGTGCAGAGCTGTCACGGTTCTGGTCTGCCTGGTGCCACAGTGGAAGAGCCTGGGCTGTTCTGGGAGAGAACCGTGTTCGTTGTACCTAAGCAGGAGAATGTCCCTGCGCTGTTATTCAGAAGAAAAGCTGTTCTGATCAACCTTACCTCAGGATCTTGTTTCTCAAATCCAAGCAAGACAGGACTGTGCATGTGTGTGCATTGAATGCGATGCTGGTGTTTGGTTTCCGTGAGATTCCCCACATGAGTGCCTGCTGGCTCTGAAGTTGGCTCTTGGAAGGCCATGACTCAGTGTCTCACTGACAGTGTGACAAACAGGACGTGGTTCTCGCAGGTCTGTTTCCTTGCCTAGCTTTATTTCCACTGCTGGGTAACTGTCTGTGCAAGAGCTGCTCAACAAAAGGAATGAAATGCACACTTTGCTGGAAAATTAGCGCTGAGTTTTGCCCATTTCCTTGGAATGGAAAAGTGAACCTAACGTGCCTTGTTGTTACCAAGGGATTTGTTTGCTGGAGGCAAGCTGAGAAATGGTGCCTGGGGCCTGTGGGCACAAACAGATGCCAGTTTCCTATTCCTGCAGCAGCCTTTAGATGTTGCATTAGCAATGGTAGTGAGACCAGACAGATCCAGGGATGTCCGTGCCCGAGGCTGGAAGTGAAGCTGGAGAAAAGCAAAACAGTTGACTTAAAGCATGTGTGCTTAGAAGCTGGGAAGCAATGAGAAGTGTCTTCCTCTGTTCCCGTGGCAGTTCTGCTGAGTAATAATCACTTGGCAAACAGCAGCAGCGTGGTAGGGGAGCTCAGGGTTGCAGTTTAGGAAGAGGATAGTGAGAGAGGCGAGAGGCTTTGCTAATGCTTGGCTGGGTGTAAGAAATGTTCTGCGTTAAGAACGTGTTTCGTATCAAACAATGTCAGCGGTCCACAGCATTTGAGGTACTGAACTCAGTGCAAATGAGAAAAGCTGATGCTTTTTGTCTGCTTGGTAGTGGAACAAGGAAAACTGAGGAAGGTTTTTGGCACAACTTTATTCTTCACATCTTTCCTGGAAAAAAAAAATTCAGGCGGCCAGGGCTCTGTCATTTATTCCTTCTGAGCCCTCGGAGCTGGATTTCTGCTCTTGGCTTTTCACAGGAGATTGGGCCAACAGAAAAGAGCTGATCCAGGAGCTCAGCTGGATCCAGGCTGACCTGCTGCTCAGTAAGTCCCCTCCAAGCTCAGCTAAAAACTTCAGTTTCCTTCTCCAAGTCACATTTGTCTGAGTTAAGCAAGCACTGAAGCAGATCTGTTCACCTCTGCTTTTCTTTTTAAGTTGCTCTTTCACTTCTGGACCTCCTGTAAGAATGACCACATGCTTTGCTTCTTGCTGATTCTGGGGTATCACAGTGCAGTTTCTCAGTCACGTATCTGGTCGTGAGCCATAGTTAAGGACGGAGGAGCTTTTCCTCCCTGCACATCTGCTGCTTCCCTGGCTTTCAGTAGAAACCCCCTTGTGAGCAGTGTAAGGTAGGGCTGAAGCCCTCCGCTGAGCAGCACGGTGTGGCTGAGTGCTGACACCGTGACTGCAGGGTGGGCTGGTGCAGCACACAGCTGTGATGGCTCTGTGCCGTCACTGATCCACTCCTTGTTCAGCTTAGTGACGTTATTTTGGTTTTGTGTCTCACTCTGAGAGGTGACTGCACTGCATGAAGGCAGCACCAGGAGAGAAACAGCTGTGCGGCACGATTTGGGAAGGGAACGTCTGAGTGCAGACTCCTCTCTAACACGACAGCAATAGTGAGCTTTGGGATCAGGGTGTTTTGCAGAGCTCCTGGTAGGAGTTGCTCTCTGGAGCCACAGCTCTGCAGTGAGGAGCCTTAGTCTGCCTGGGTGGGTGTTTGCCCCTGCACCATCAGCTGCAGCAATTCCACTCAGCAGAAAGCATCCCTGCGCACCAGGGGAACAGAGAACTCCAAAACCCCAACCGACCTACTGACTGTTATTGGCTGTTCTCCCCTTCAACATCAATAACTAGATGCTATTGGCAGAGTCTGGGAATAGCTGAGAGCTTTTTTCCCATCTGCTACACTGTGCGTGGCTCTTTAAAGGTGTGACCTTATCAAAGGTGGACTCAAAGCACAAATAGAACTGAAGGCAGGCTCTGTCTAGTTCAGATTCCCTTCAGTGGACCGTGGTGGCGGTGAGCAATGGCTGTGCTGCTGAAGTTCATTCTGTCCTTCAGCACGGTTTTATCAGCAGTTAGGATGTAAAAAGCAGCGCTTATTGGCTTCAGGATCCTCCAAGCTTTCTGGCTGGCACTTGCTTACTTGGCCTAAAAATCAGGCAGGCTTTATACTCCAGCTGTAGTATTGACGTAGTGCAGTTTCACCTGCCGCATTGGGAGAAGAGGCATTGATGCCTTCTTAATGGGATTGCTGGTTAAACTGCAGCTGCAGGACCTTTACTGAGTGGGATTGTTGGAGGAGCAGCTTGCTGTGACTTGGAGCTGACAGCGTGGAGGTTGGCAGCTGTTCCATTATCCCCACGCCATCAGGATCCAGAAGCACTGTGCAGAGAGGGGTACCAGGAGGATGTGCTTACTTGCAAAAAAGCACTTGAAAACTGTAGGTATTTTAAGGAGAGAAGCTGGAAATGGTTTTTGGTGAGAAACCTGTTTTTCTAAAAGATGCTGATTGTGACTTAGAATGTCGCTGTGCCCTTTTGGTTTCAGCTGTGTTGGCTGACCGGGAGAGAGCTGAGCTGCTGCTTTCAGGGAGACAAGGAAAATGCTTTACAAATGTTTAGCACCCGAACTCCTTAACAAACTAAAATACGGCACCTTTCACGTGGCCACCTGCTTGCTCTGTAGTCTTGCATTTCTGCCTGAGATAGGTGCAAATGTTACTCTAGGAAATGAGCCCATGAAGGCCTAGTTGATCAAATCAGTTCAGGGTCACTCTGCTCCCTTACAGTACATCTGCAGCTCGGCCAGAGGTGTGAAGGCTGCAGATCTGACTGGGGGTCTTGAAATTAGTTCACATGTGCAGAGGGGGGCAGCAATGACGTGTGGGTGCCCGACGGCCCCATGTCTTTGTGCAGAGCGAGCAGTGGGTGCTGCCTGATAGGAACACTTAGAAAGCTGGCTCTGGCAGCTGGAGCGCTGGGGAGTCTGGTGTGTGTGTACGACCTCGGGGGACAGTGCTTCATCTTTATAGGAGGTGCATGTAAACGTGAGAGGGCAGAACTTGGTCTGTAAATAGGAGCTAGTTGGGAGCAAGCCTTTTCCAGAGCCGGGCTCATGTCATGATAGTTTTCATTTCTTCAGCCAGACACAAATCAAAGTCACAGTCCTAGAAATGCTTACGTGGAAGCTTTAAGATTCACTAGGTGCTCAAAGTAGCCTGCAACTGCAGGGCCTTTTGCTTGAACACACATCGAAGCTTCTTCAGTGCCTCTGGGCACCGAGCGTTTTGCTCTGGTGATGCATGTGTGCTGTTGCACCTATTGTAAACCTCGGCGTCTCTTTCTGTTCCCACAGTCCGGTGCTCTTTAACATCTTTGTCAGTGACATCGGTGACGGAATGGAGTGCACCCTCAGCAATTTGCTGACGACACCAAGCTGAGTGGTGCGGTTGCCGCAGTAGAAGGAAGGGATGCCGTTCAGAGGGACCTCGACAGGCTGGAAAGGTGGGCATGGGTGAACCTGATGAGGTTCAGCACGGCAAAGCGCAGAGTTCGGCGCTTGGGCCGGAGGAATCGCAGGCGTCCATGCAAACTGGAAGGAGCGGTGCTTGAGAGCAGCCCTGTGGAGAGGGACCTGGGGGTCTTGATAGACGGAGAGCTGAACGTGAGCCAGCAGTGTGCCCTTGTAGGTCGGAAGGCAAATGGTATCCTGGGCTCCATCAGAAGAGAGGTGGCCAGCAGGGACAGGGTGAGGTGCTGGAACAGCTGCCCAGAGAGGCTGTGGATGCCCCGTGCATCCTGGAGGTGTTCGAGGGCAGGCTGGATGGGGCCCTGGGCAGCCTGGGCTGGTATGAAATGGGGAGGTTGGTGGCCCTGCCTGTGGCAGGGGGTTGGAGATTGGTCATCCTTGAGGTGCCTTCCAACCTTGGCAATGCTGTGGTCCTGTGATACCAAACCTTTGAATCCTTGAGCCGTTTCTCGCTGTGACTGCTGTTCCTCTGTGGTATGCAGCACTCCTGTGTTACCTGCTCACCTGGAGCAGATCTGAGAGGTGCTGCCGCCTGCAGGAATGAGAACAGGCCTGGGAGGCTGGAGGTGGAGAAGTTGAGTTCTGGCTCACAGGGCAGCTTGAGCAAGGCGCTTTGCCCTTCTCTTTCATTTTCCTCACCTTTGCTTGGAAAACAGCAGGAGTGTTTCCCTGCTTGCAGAACAGTTGATTGAATCCCTTCCAGATCTTTGGAAATGTGGCATGCTGTGGGACATAGATGTCCTTTAGTGGCAATCAGCAGTGAGCTGAGAGAGAATGGTCCTGCTTGGCCTGGAATGGTGCCCGTGCGCTCGGCGCTTTCTTCTCTTCCACTCCTGTTTACCCGTGGTTGCACAGGAGACGCAGCAGAGCTTGCTGTCTCAGCTGTCCTGTGCATGCCAGTGGAGATGGATCCAGACCTGGCTTCCCACGAGTCTCCTTGGGACCTGACATACCTGTTAGTTGTTCAGCGTTGCCAAAACCCTCACTGTCCACTGAACGTTCGTGTAGGAGAATCCTGGCCTCACCTTTCGCTGTTCTTCTGCAGTTCCACCTCATGAGCACCTTTCCTACAGCTGGGGAAAAGGCTGGCAAACAAACAGCACAAAGACCACACCTTGGTTCTTGAGAGTCACAGCACTGTGTTTATTGCAGGGAGTGCAAGCCAACTGCCTGCTGGAGCAATCTCTTACCTGAGAGCAGCCGGTCTGACTGTAAGCCAAATAGTCGTTTTGTCCTCTTGGAGTTGTGTAGAAAACCTGTTGCTCCTTTGCAGTTTCACTGGAGGAAGGTATTTATTTTTTTTAATGTCCTATAAAATATCTGACCCAGTTGTAATTCCCTGTGTATTTATCCAGGACCTTTTCTTCTCTCTTCTTCCATCTCTAAGAAAATCCATTGGGTGGGGAAGCTGTGCGTCAGTCTGCAAGACTTCTGCCCCAGCCGTGCAGGTGGAGCAAGGAAAGGCTCCCGCTTCTGCTGACCTCCTTTGCAGCAGCTTGCTCTCATCCTCCTGCGTAACCCGGGATTGGACTCGCTCAGTATCCTGGGAGGGAGCTTGTCAAGAAGGACTCAGTGTGCTGGGCAGCCAAGTGCAGCCACGTGGCCTGGTATTTTCAGGGCAGATCACGTAACGAATCCTGAGTTGATGGCAGCGGTCGCGCCGGTAGAGTTTGGGGCTCTCCTCACAAGAGCTGTGCACGTAATGCCTCCGTCATTTCTGAGGGAGGAAGGCCGAGGGATGGAATCCTTTGGACTGCGTGCCTCTGGCACTGATGGTGAGCGGATGTCAGCGGTTCATGGGATGCGAACAGCCTGCGTGCTGGGCGTCTGCACAGGCACTGATAGGAGAAGCTGTGGGGCGAGGGGTGTCAGCTAGAAAATGGTAGTCACGTCTGCTGATCTTACGGGCCAGAGCTATTCCTGGACATCCTACCCCTTTTGTCATCAGCAACTTCCCTTTTGTGCATTCACGGTGATTTAATCACAGTTTCTGTTTCACCACGCAGCGCTCTGCATGAATGTTTGCAGCCTCCCTGCAAAGCTGTCGTACGTTGAAGCTTTTGCATGTGAGTGTCTCTCTTTTCCGTTTCTTCTGCTTCTCTGCAGTTGGTTCTCTTGTGGAAACAAGGAGCAGAGTCTGTTTTCAGCTCTGCAGAGCAGAAGAGCAGCTCTCAGGCTTTGTAAAAACTGGCACCACTGGGAGAACTTGACTGCTTGAACCTTCTGCTTGACTGTATGTGGAAGGCAAGTGCGTGTTACTTTTCCCTGTCCTCAGTTTGAGGTGCTGGCTTGGCTTTTTTTCTTCTCCAAAAGTCAGTAACGTAGCTGAAGAAAGTACAAGCTTTTCTGCACAAATTCGCCCTTGATCTTTAGTAGCGAACTGGGAACAACAGATTTGTTTAACGTAAAGTGCTCTGCCTAAAACTTTCTCAAACCCAAACAGGACTTATGGTCATGTGGGAGCAACTTAACTTCAGCACCGTGTGCCAACCATGGAAATGAAGGTAGGAGCGAGCTATATCCTGTAGGATTTTGGAGGGGAAAAAAGCAGGTGATAAAGTGGAACAGAAGAGGTTCCAGGTGGGGAGTCTCAGCCACCTGGAAATCAAACAGGCGTAACAGTGCGACCCAGCTTTGCTCATGTTCTGGTGAGGATGACTTGCTCTGAAGGTGGCTCAAGGCCGTCTTAAGTAATGAATGGTTTCATCTGACATAATTAGTGAAAGATGCGCCAAATTCTGTTCAAGAGTCTATGGGGTTGTGCACTGCATAGCACCTTGTCCACGTGCCCCTTAATCTCCAGGAACCTCGACCACGCAGCAGCTAGCTATCTAGTTTAAACCAGTCGGTTTGTCAGCTTCTGTAGGCTTCTCTATAGAAATCACTGTCGCACAGAAGAGGTGGGATCAAGTTATCTGCCCTCTGGAGGTGCATATTTATTTGCACTAACTTCACAGGGAGCCTAAGCAGTGCTAGCTCGGTCTTGGCTAGCTGACTGTTAGATGTGTGAGACGAGGTGCCATAAATTTGCCCTCACAGCAATAAGTAGTGAGGTGGGAGTTAAACTCACCATGGGGAAAGACAAAGATGGGAACGCATGCCCAAAAGCAGTCTGGGATTTGAGTGTGCTGAGCACCTCTCTCGTGTTGGTAACTCTAAAAGCAGCGGTTGCTTTGGTTTGCTATTTGTCTGTCACAGCGATGATCTCTGTGGCACCATGCAGGGCACTGCCTGCTCTGCACAATATGAGGAGTTGGACTCCATGGATACAACCAGGGGTTGCATCCAAGATGGAGCTGGGGGTTACAATGATGCTGTTGTGTGTTGTCTGAGATAGCAGAGACAATGCAGTAAGTGCACGGCCTGCTTGCTGGAGCAACGTGCTGCAAGGCACAGGCAGATGGCTGGTGCTGGGTACGGTGCACAGGACTCCCAGCCAGAATCAGAGCTCTGAGGTCTGTTTTGAACTCTGTTAATACAAAACTCTCTCACTTCCCTGCTTTCCTACCTGGTATGACAAACCAAACTAACCAACCCCTCTGGAGCCCTAACGCTCCTTTTGCAGCTCCTTCAGACCTCTGCCATCTCCCCCTCCTGGTTTCTGTTCTGGTGATTTGGTCACAGGACTTCAACGAGCTTGCAGTGCTGCTGTTGTTGCTGTTGTTTTTAAAGAGGGAATGCCCAAAGGGTTCCAGTCTGAGAAGGGCTCACGCTTGCACTGTGACCAGGAACAGCTCAGGGGTGTTCCTCGTTCTCCCTTGGCCCCACGTATGAGGTGAGCTGCTTTTTGCAGGAGCTGACTGGCATCACACCCAGGTGCCTTTGGTTCCCACTCAGCCTTATGACTGATTCAGAAAGAAAAAGTGGGGTGGTGGGGCTGGGTCATGTGTTGGCAGTACCCCAAATAACAGAAGAGAAAGACGGGCAGGGCGCTGCAGGTGCAAACCTCTTCTCTTCCTGCCGTTGCACGTTTGTGTTATTCTGGATAAAGCAGAGCAGCCCGGCCTCATCTGGGGTCTGCAGGCACAGCTCTGATGGAAGAGGTAGCAGGAGGGCTGTTGGAACAGTGACTGTGGCGTTTTAAAGTAGCAGCTGAGCACAAATGTTTGCTGTTGGGCTTCTTGGGACAAGGGGCACAGGCAGATACAGCTCCCACAGTGCTTCTGTTAGCTGGCGTCTGTAGTGAATGCTGAAACCTCAGGCTTCCTGTACTGACCGCAGGTTTTCACTTTACTGGGGTATTTGCATTGCATGATTGTCATACTGCAATACTTGGGTAAACCTTTCTTTTGTCTCTGGGTGAGCACTTCCACTTCCCCCTCCTGCTCTGTGTGATTCTAGTCTTTCTGCTCCCAAGGCTTCAGGGAGTTCATCGTGCCTCACTTTCAGACTGACCATTTGATCTTCTTGACAGCAAAAGAAGAAGATGCTTCACCACCTCCCTGCGCTGCTGCACTCCATGCCATCCTGTAGGGCTCCTCTGTGCAGCTCTTCAGTGCTGTAAAAGGTCCTGTGAAGGATCGCATTGCTTGGCTCGGTGCTGAAGGCAGCAGGGCACACAGTGTCCTTGGTGTGCTCCAGCAGCAGTGGAAACAAGGGTGAGCCAGCTCGTGTGCATCTTAGCTCTGGCAAGGATGATCAGAGCCATAGCCCAGCAGGAAATGGGCATTCCCTCTGCAAGTGAAAGGTCAGGAGTGCAGAAAGCTCACTGCCTTTTTAGGAAGGTTGGAAGTTTGTCTCCCCCCTCCCCTTTTTTTTCCTGAAAGGAAAGCACACAGAGGATATTTTCTTATGCAAAGATGGGCTGTTTTGCTGAGAACATTTGGTGCCATCTATTTTTCCACTTTGGAAGGCTGGTAACCTCTGGGTCAAATCCATTCAGTCCTGCCATCTGCATGACTCACCAGTGGCCGCTGGCGTTTGGTGTCCGCACTGTGCCACCAAAATTCTCCAGCAGGAAGAGGAAAGTGATGGAAACAAAGCCCTGGGACGTCGCTTCTGTGGCCACCAGCGAAAATAAGTGGCAGCTTCAAGCCTCGTGCTTTCTGATGACGTACCCTGGCCATATTCCTCGTGGTGGCAGCGGGTGCCCTGCGGGAGGAATACCAAAGGAACCGGCACGGGCATTTCCTGGTAAAGACCCGTGGTACCGGGCAGTGCGTGAGGATGCTGTGATGTTTTTCAAGCAGGAACGGCCCCAACGCAGTAGAAAGCACGCCTTCACCAGGAAGAATACCTGTGCACACATGTCCACATACGTATACTTCTTCTACCCAAGAAGCACAGGCACAGTCTGTTACCAGTCATTCAGCTGGAGTGGGTGGAAAGATACTCAGAGGAGCTTTTCTGTTGCAGGTCTGGGAATCTTGTTGCGTCTCGAAATCAAAGGCCCTTGTAGATGTGTGCAAGTCTTGATGAGGTCTAAATTGGGAAGGTTTTGAGAATCCAGATGGGATTTCTGGTCAAAACACCCCTGCCAGCTGAGAAAGCAGAGGATGTAGTCGTGCCACAGAGAGCTTGGGCTCAGTCAGGCTGAGCGAGAGCTTGAAGTGTCACTGAAGACCCCAAGGCGGGGGGCAGGGGGCCGTAGGGTTCTTCACTCTGCTGGAGCCTGTCCTGCCTTACGTCTTCAGGATTTTCTCAAAGCCAGCCTGGACGTTTCCTGTGTAACAGATGCCCTCTGTGAAGCCAACAGCAGTCATACCCTGTGTTTAACTGTAGAATGGGGGAAGTCAATGCATTGCAGACCGGGTGGAATTTTGCTCCACGTCAGTTCCATTGGACAGTTTAGCAGATGTAGTGGCTTTTTCTTTCCATATTGCTACTAACGTCAGAGTTTTGTCTGACGTTAATATCGGAATTTCTTCTGTATTAATCTGTTCAATTTATGTTACAAGACAAACTGTGTAGAACAGACATTGATTTTCCTTCTGAGCACAGTATCTGGCCATAGTCCTAACACTAGAAATAGTGAGTCATGGAATCAATAGCACATGCTGTGGTCTTTGTGAAGACGTCTCATCTGGCACAGTCACGTTACAAAGCATCAGCACTGGAAGTTTATTCTCACTCACTTGAATGGTTTCTCTTTCCCACAAACGTGTGTGAAGTCCTGCCTTTCTTTCTTTTCCTCGGAGCCTGTGTTAAACTGCACTTGTTGCTGGCATTTACATTCTGGGTTTTTCTGGGAGGAAATGAGTGGATCTGGTACACACATGAAAGCAGACAAATGAAGCCTCACGTGTGGTGTGTAGAATTGTGTGTCTACCTGTGAGTATGCATGCTGCCTTTTTGCACCTTAACATCTAATGTGGCCCCGGGGTGGTTGGGTCTGACCCGTTTCTGGTCAGAACCGTTGCAAGAAGGGTTGTGTGAGGGCCTGCACTCGATGAGAACATGACAAGAGAGAATTGAATGTAAAGTCTGCTGGACAGCCCATAAACCTGATTTATATCTCTGTCTCATCCTTTCTTGGCAGTTCTTTCAGCAGGCCCCAGGCTACTTTCTGCTCGCTGTGAGCAAGTGCTCAAATAACCTGCAGTAAGTTCTGGCTGTATCCCGTGCTTATGAGACAGCATGATCATCTGAGCAATTTGTGTATTTAGTGTGGATCAAGGTAATGTTTAAAGGGATACATTTTTTATTTTTTTAAGACCAGTGATGGTCTGATGGTTGGTTGTTCACACTGTCACCAAACCCCGGCCGTCTGTTTTTAAGACAGTGAGGCAGAGCTGTTGCTCAGGTCCTTCGGCATCGTTTGTTGTAATGCAGTGGACTCTTAATGACAGCGTATCACTACTGCAACCTGCTCTCCTAGCTTTTGGTTTTTGGAACTGTGAAGCAAGAGCTGCGAGATTTTGGAGGCTGATTATAAGGAGAAGTTTAGTGTTATTTCTTACATTTAAATCTGCTGGGTAAGTTAAAGCAGCCAAGGAGGAGATCTAGAGTAGAAACGGTGTGCAGTTACACACTGACAAATCTCTGCCTGTCCTCTACGGGAAAGCTCTTAAAATGCTGCTTGTTGTATGCTAGTCTTCTGCTTGTTGTCTGAAATGCTACTGGAGGCAGCAGTTTGTTTCTCACTCCGTGCTGCAGCATTCTCGCTTGTCTGCACAGCTGACCCAATCCTGCATGTCATCAGGGAGGAGGTGTTTAACTTGTGACACCCCTAATCCTTTCCTCGAGGCTTTTTGTTTTCCTGCACAATGTCCTTCCATTGCTGCTGTGAGCTGGAACGTGCTCAGCCCAGCGTTGTGCCTTACTGCAGCTCTCTGCCCATGGGCACAAGGCGCTTGCTGCAAGTGCCTGGCTGTGCGTGGGGAGCATCCCAGCATCCAGCCGAGGGCTTGTCACAAACTGAGGAAAGCTGCAGCTCCCGGTCGGTCTGTGTGTGTGCCTTGTCCTCGTGCTGATGCTCGTTTCTACGTTGCTGGTACAGATGCACTGGGACAGGGCTGCGTGCTGTGGAGAAGGCTGCGCTGCTGTCAGTCGAGCCCAGAGTCTGCGTTGCTCTTGGTGCACGTTGGCGTCAAGCCTGTGTAGAACATCGCTGCCCTGGGCCGGAAGGACTGACAGTCCTGGAATCACATCTCGTGGCACAAAAGGTACCCCAGGCCTCCAGGTGCTCTGCTGCCATGGCACGGCGGCCTCTCATTGTCCATAGAGGCTGGTTTGTGCCTGGTGCACGGTGCACTCAGACTCACGCGAGCCTTCCGTCAAGGGGGCAGTTGTTACTCTGGGAGCAGTTCCAGCCTGGGCTTCTGCTGGAGCCCCGTGGCGTTGCTTTCTCAGGTCGATGGAGAAGTGGACTTTGGCTTTCTCCATCCCTTCAGAAGCCATCCGTGCTGCTTCCTCAGTGCTGGGATGTGCTGCCAGCCGAGGGAAGGAAGAGCCGTTTGTAAATATTTCTGGTAACACAGTAAGTTCTCTCAGATGTTCTGCTCATTTTCCGTATCCAGAAATCTGTCTGACCAGAACCAGTTCACTCTCTGTTATCAGCAGAAATAGATCCACAGTGATTACAATGGATTAAACAAAAAGCAGCAGCGAGCACAGCATCGTGCTGACCAACAGTGCGTGTATTCACACTGGCTTCCAACCCGTGGATAATTACCCCTCTGAGCCGTGTGCCGTGCGCAGCGCACAGCGCGCTGGTGGAGTTGTGCACTTGAAAGAGCTTTAGCGAAGCTCTCAGGATGCCAATGTATTTATTCACATTTTTCCTCCTTTTCATGGCAGTAATGATTTTTAAAGTGACATCGTCCATCCTCTGAACCAAAGTCAGTCAGGGCAGTGTTTCTCTGAAGGTTACTTTCCTTTGTCGCAGTAGAAGTGTGGCGGTGAGATGAAATTTGGGGCATGGTCAGAGGGTCCCCTGTGACCGACAGCCTTCATCAGCGGGGTAAAATGGGTACAACTCAGATCTCGCTCATTCTGTTTGGTAGCAGGTACCTAAATGGGGATTACTGAAAGGAAAGAGGGTTTGAAAGAGACTGGGTACAAATCCGTAGAAAAACACAGGCTTGATTAGTTTGGCCAGTCCTGGATCAGACCTACTTTAAGCTGAGAACCAGCGATGGTGTTCTCTGCAGTCTCTTTGTGAAAGAAGTCAAACTGTTCTGATGGCAGTTTCACACCACAGACAATGTTTCCTACAAATTTCAGCCTAAACCGTTACTGGCAAAGGGATAAACGAGTTAAAAACAGGGGCTTATGGTAGGAAACGTCAAGCAGTCTTAATTTCAGGCAGAGATAGCAGCTCCTCGTAGAGGAAAGCAGCCGGTGATGTAAACAGCTTCCAACAGAGCCTTCCCCCAGGGAGACCACAGGTTGACGTGCAGCAGTTGCAGCCAAGGTGGAATTGAGCTTCCAGTGGCGCTGTGTTCGTGGGAGTTGGGTCGGGCAGCCTGAGGTTTGGGCAGCAGTGCTTCCTGGCGCTCTCTGATATCCTGGGGCAGCTGACGGCTCTCCAGACCTGGTGAGCATCTGTGGAGAGCAGCTCCAAAGCGCCCCCGGCGTTTGTAAAAGGGCGTCTCAGGGAATATTGACTGCGGGGTTTTGCTGCTGTTTGCTCTTCTGGCGGCTTGGAGACGGATGGGGAGAACAGAAAGGTGTGAGCCAGAGCTGTTGGTTTGAACGTTGCGTCAGCAGCTATCCATAAGTTGCAAATGACTGCACAGGTGTGTGGATTTAATGAGGCTGTGTAATGCCACTTATTGGTGCTAAAGAAACCGACACGCGCGGTGCTGAAAAAAAGGGAATGCTGCAGGTGTTACTTTAGATTTTCCATTGCCAGCTGTCACTGCCGACATCGTAACGATACAGGCGAGCGCCGAGCACTTGTACAAGCACATAAATAAGAGGGAGTGAGCAGTCACTGAACATCTGCTGCTTTAACAACTGCTGCGTTGTCAGCTGGTGGAAGGAGGCAACAGAGATGCTCCCCCCACCCCTGTTTTTTTACTTTACTGAGGCTTAAACAGGGTGAGACTCCAAGAGGTTGAGACTTCTGAAGGGAGGAAAATGATGGTAAAATGTTTTGTCCTTCAAGCTTGGAGAAGTGGAGGCACTAAGCCAGATTCTGCCATTCTCATGATGTGCCATTTGTGTCTGTTTGTTGGACCAGTCCCTTGACGCACACCTTCAGATGTGGGGGACTTTTGTGCTCTAAGCCCTGCCTTAACATGCAGCAATACTGCTGGGGTCTCGGAGCATGAGTGAGGCTCTGTGTGTCCTGGATCCAAGTTGAAGGAGGAAAGATTTAGGTTGGATGTTAGGGGGAAGTTCTTCACAAGGAGAGTAGTTAGGCCCTGGAACGGGCTGCCCAGGGAGGTTGTGGATGCCCCGTCCTTGGCCGTGTTCAAGGCCAGGTTGGACGGGGTCCTGGGCAACCTGATGTGACTGTGTGTGTTTGGTGGCCCTGCTGGGCAGGGGGTTGGAACTACGTGATCCTTGAGCTCCCTTCAACCCGGCTGATTCTGTCATTCTGTGATTCTGTCCAGATCCCAAAATCCTGGTCCCCGTTGGTATCTGAAACTGGTAAAGAAAAAGATGCAAGGGAAATGCACTTTATTGTCTGTCTCAGGTAAGAATACCTGGGTGTCTGAGAGCAGCACCCTGCTGGCAGAGCTCAGCATTTACAAAGGCGCTGTTGGCTTTTAAGAGTTTCCATTCCACCTCATCCGGCCATGCTATGGTTAGGCAACACTGCTTTCCCTCCTTGCTTTAATCGCAGTGCAGCCCAGCGCAGCAATGACTGTGAAATGCTCTCGCAGTAGTCCAGGGGCTCAGGCACTTGCTGTGATCCAGGGCTGCAAATGGTCTTTGTCTACTGAATTTCACCAGACCGTTCCTGTAGCAGGGAGCTGCCCACAGCTTTGCATCAGTCAGCTGGCTCTGAGGGTGCAGGCAAGGCTTTGGCTCTGATAGACCGGCACTCTTCTTTTCTGCCAGTACTTGGCTGACGGAGTTTGTGGCCGTTCTGTGGCACGGAATGCAATCAGCACGGAAGCATCGTTTGTCGTTGTGGATTTTGAGTAAGATTTCTCACCCTCTGCTCATGATGGGTAAGAGTTCAGGTGTCCAAAGAGAATAGTTGAGCCGAGAAGAAAAAACAGGGCGGGAAAGACAAAGGAACCGAGGCCGATCGGCGGGGCGGATCCGGGCGGTGGGGGCGCCGCCGACCCTCACGTCTCGCCACCGTCCGGCCGAGCCATCGGGTCCGGGCTCCCGGGAGTCGGGTGGTGGGAGGAGGACGGGTGCGAGCTGCGATAAACACCCGGCGCGTTCACAGGCGCACGCACAGCTCCAAGTTCTCCCTTAGAAGCTGGTGAGCTGCTGGCACGGGCTGCCCAGAGACGCTGTGCGCATCCCGCCCCTCCGAGTCCGTTCCGGGCTCCCGCGGCGCCCCGGCTTCGGAAGCGGCCGCTTCAGCCGCGGGGAGCGGCGGCACGCAGGCTGCGCCGGCTGCCACCGGCCCGACAGCGGCGGCCCGTCCCGGCCTCTCATTGGTCAGCGCTGACGCCGCCCCGCCCCCGGCCTCCCTCTCATTGGTCAGCGCCGAAGCCGCCGGCTCTGTCTCTTCTCGCTCCCCTTCCCTTCAGCTCCCCGTCCCCTTCCGTTACCTTGCAGCGTCTCCCCCCGCTTTCTTTCCCTTCCCTTCCCCTCCCTTGCGGTGTTTTCCCCCGGTCCCCTTTCGTTCCCTGGCACGAGAACCTTTCTCGTGTCACCACGGGCTGAATTCAGCTCAACAGAGTCTGGGTGCTGGGCACAAGAGAATTCTGCCACAGTGTTTCTGTTTGTTGCCAGAAGGGAGCGATGGGGATACGAGGGGACGCACGACTTGTGCACAGGAAACGTGCACGGCCGGCAGAGATGGCTGCCGTCCTGGGCACCCGCTCTTGCAGAGCATGGTCCTGCCGGGCCTTGGCAGCGGCTCTCGTTGCCACCCAAACTGCTCTCTCAAAGCACGGCTCCAGCTTCCTCACGTCACTTGATGACGACAGACACGACATCAGCAGACTGAGTGGAAATAAAGCCAATTCATTTTTATTGGGAATACTGCATCCAAAACTGAGGTCCCCGGTACAAGAAAGACGCAGAGCTCTTGGATGAAGTGCAGAGGAGGGCCCCTAAGGTGATCAGAGGCCTGGAGCACCTCTCCTGTGGAGAAAGGTGGAGGGAACCGGGCTTGTTCAGCTTGGTGAGGAGAAGGCTCCGGGGAGACCTCACTGCGGCCTTCCAGTTCTTGAAGGAAGGCTGTAGAGTAGGGGGGAACGGCCGTTGACGAGGCCGGATGGTGACAGGACAAGGGGGAATGGTTTTAAACTGTGAAAGGGGGGCAGAATTTGGTTAGATGTCAGCAGGCGTTCTTCACACGGAGGGTGGTGACGTGCTGGAACAGCTTGCCGAGAGCTGGGGGACGCCCCATCCCTGCGGGCATCCGAGGGCAGGCTGGATGTGGCTCTGGGCAGCCCGGTCGCGGTGATCTTCGAGACCCTTTTCAACCCAGGCCGTTCTACGAGTCTTTGGTTTTCTACGATCTTCCATTCACAGGTGGAAATCTGGACGGCTTCCCAGCCCCCGTGTTGAGAGCTCCACCGCGGTCCCCACCGATGGCTGCACGTTCCCCTCTGGAGCCGTGCGAGCATTCAGCCCTAGGGAGGCGAGAAGAGCACGGAGCGTTAGGGCTGCGCGCAGGCAAGTGGTGCAGGCCGGGCTGCAGCCCGGCTCTCGGGATCTGCTGCCTACGGAGCTCACCGGAGGAGCTGCCGCTTCTGCTCCAGCTTCTGCCGGTTTCTTTCCGCTGTGCCGGCAAAAGCCTCTTGCTGACGGAGGTGCGGCTCCAACCTTCGGAGCACCTGAGCCGCTCGTGGGGAAAGGAGGCTGCAACAGGAGGACAAAGTCATCCCTCGGGCTCCGCCGAGCCTCCCCTGCCTCTGCCCTCACCCGGCCCCGCACCCCCGGCTGCCCCCCGGTGTCCCCAGCCTTGCACCCCACCAGCAGTTTTTGGCCCTGGCCGTGCCTGTCCCTGAGCTGCAGTCACAGCTGCCCGAGAGCCTCAGGCAGCCGGCAGAGCCCACACACACTCACTCAGCATGCAGTGTCAGCTTGGTCGCCGTCCCCATTATACTTCCTGGCAGCAGACCCTCGTCCTTCCTCCATCTCCTTCGCACTTGCTGTCTCCTGGGCTGGGCTGGAGGATGCGGAACACGCACGCTCTCCCTGGCCTGCAGCTGCCAAAGAGGAGACGCTGTCAGCAAAGCGGCTGGGAGCACGGGGCTGTTCCCCAGAGGCCCTCTGCCAAGGGCCCTGCAGCAGGCCCCGGCAAGCAGGAGACTCGGCCCTGCCGGCCCATGGCTCCCGCCGCCCTTCCCTTCTCCCTGCAGGGCCGTGCCAAGCTCTCCTCCCGGGAGGAGCGGGCCAGCCCCTGCCATGCTGCGCGGCGCCCGTCCCGCTCCCACCCCCTGCGCCCTGCTGAGCTCGCACCCTGGCTCAGCGGCTGTTGCCAGCAGGGTCGATCCCTGACGGTACCTGGGGCGGATTCTGGTCCTCCCCTGCGCTCCAGCCTTCCCATGCCTCCATTTCTGCCTGTGCTCGCTCTATTTGCTGTTGGTGCATGGGCCACGTGTGGTCTGCTTTCCACAGCGCAGACTCTTTGCGGAGCTCCTGCAGAGACACAGCAGCATACAGGATCAGCCTCTGCCCCTGGGGCCTTCCTTCAGCTCCCCGCTCCTGCTCCTCGCCTCTGCCGGCCTGTGAGCACTGCTTTGCCCCTGAAGGACCAGGGGCCCCAAAGGCAGGCCAGGATCCGCAACTCGTGGCCAACGTGGCTCCTCTCTCACGGCCCCTGCTCAAAATCAGAGTGCTGTGGCAGGTGGCAGGCCAGGAGGCGAGAAGAGATGGGGAAAGTGTGCAGCACCCTCCATCTACCAAAGAGGAGCTGAAGGAGCGGACAGAAATGTGAAACGGTGGCACCCGAAGGGCTGTGCTCCAGATCACTGCACACACAGAGGCTTTTGCTTCCCTCCCTGCAGAAGCACTCAAGGCCAGGCTGGTCGGGCTTAGAGCAACCCGGTCTAGAGACAGGTGTCCCTGCCTGCAGCAGGGGATTGGAACCAGGCGGTCTGAATGGCCCCTCCCTACCCAAACTTTCCTGGGATTCTACCGTCCTATCATTGGTGCAGTCTCAAGCAGCACAGTCCCTGCAGCAAGGCAGAGCCGGTACCTGCAGCACTCTCTTAGACTCCTCGGTGGCAGGGAGTGCAGCGCTGGTCTGGGCAGCAGATGTTTCCTTCTGTCCCGCTTTCTTCATCCCGCGGGAGCTGCCTGCACACGGCGGGAGCGCGCTGCAAACAGACACAAGAGGAGTCTGCAGGAGCCCGGGGCACCTCGATTTCCCCCGTGCTCCCACAGTAGGGATCGGCACTCAGCTCCCCCAGGGACTGGGGCCAGGGTGGAACATGAAGCTGTGTGTCTGCCTCGGGCGATCGTGCTGCGCGCTTGCCGCCCCGGAGAGAACGGCCCCCCCTGGACACACGTGTGTCAGGAGCCTTTGTGGGTGCCGAGAGCTGGCAGCTCCGAAGGGGAGGCCGCTCCTACACGAGCGCACGCATCTCCTTCTTTTCGCCCAAGGCCCTCACCTGGCAGAAGGCTCCTTCGCCACATCTTGCTGCCTTGAGCTCGGCTTGCGCTGCAGCAGCATGGAGGGGGGAAGTGTCTTCCGCCTCTGCAGCAGACTGCCGGCAGAGACCCCTGGAACCAAGAGAGAAAGAAGTTCTTCAGAGCAGCCCCACGGGCACGGCACGTGAACCTGGATCCGGTCACCCGGCACGGGACAGGACCCCCCTCCCTACAGCTGGGACCCGCTCCTCACCTTTACTCATCTTCCGCTCTATGGCAGCTTGTTTTTCTGCGGCGGCCTCTGCTCTGCTCTTTTCCACGGTGAGCTGAAACCTGGAAACAGAGAGTGACAACCCTTGAAGAAGGATGACCTCCTGCCCCACGCAGCTGGTTGGTGGCATTTATCCCTGTGCTCTGCAGAGCGTGGCACCCTTTTCCTTCCTGGCCATGCCAAACCAGCACACATAGCCCAAATTCCTCTGCACGTGCAGTCCGTTCTCTCTGAGGGGAATCGGGACAGCTTGGGCACCAGTAACACAACTCTGATTCCCCAAAAAGCCAAAAGGCAGCAGTGGAGAACCAGGAGCCAGACGTTCCAGCATTTCTCCCCGACTGGAGGCTGAGCACAGAGACCCAGCAGGGCACGACCGAAAGGAGGAGGTGGAAGGAAGCCTGTCTGCTGGCCAGCTAAGTGCTGCAGAGGAAATGCACTCACCTCGGGAACACGCGGATGCCATGGGCAGCGGTCTCTGGCCCGAAGTCAGCAGAATCGTCCGTCCAGAATCTCTGCAAAGGGA
Organism: Tympanuchus pallidicinctus; assembly: GCF_026119805.1. Classification (NCBI taxonomy): domain Eukaryota; kingdom Metazoa; phylum Chordata; class Aves; order Galliformes; family Phasianidae; genus Tympanuchus; species Tympanuchus pallidicinctus. The sequence goes on from NW_026294746.1 coordinate 6,861,945, forward strand.
CACAGAGCTGCTGGAGGCTTGCCAAGGACATTTTTTCATGGCTCTTGTTGACAGGAAGCAAGCCTGGCTCCCATGCCAAGAGAAAGCTGCTCTCCACCAAAGCCTCCTCCGTGAACATCAGAGCTTTGTTCTGCTCTGAAGGAGCAGGATGGCAAAACAGCGAGGCCGTGCAAGAGCACTGCCAGGCTTTCTGCATGGGCACAGATCCAGGAAATCTCTTTGCCAGTGGAGAAAGCCGTGGGGGCAAGCGTGGGGAAAGGCATTGGACTGGCCTGCCACGTCCAGGCTGGCCAGCGGTGATCCGACAGCGCACCTCACAACCTCCTCAACTTACGGTGTGGATCAGTGCGAGGACGGTGGCATTGCTCTCCAGCGTTTCAATGCAGCTGCAGAAGAACCTCATGAGGAGGAAGTCGTCTTGGCAGGTCATAACGCCGAGGTTCTTGAACACGAACAGGACGGGCTCCCTGCTCCTCAGGAGGTGACAGTACAGGAGCACGCTCTCCCGCACGCAGCGCAGCACCAAGTGCAGCGGGACGCCGCAGGCTCGCGAGAGCTGCCGGTAGTTGAGCGGCTCAATCTTGACATCGTCTGCAAGGAGAAGGCACATCCTCACTGCCACAGCCAGCCCATGCAGCATTCATAACCAAATCCCACAGAAAAGGTCCTTTGGAGAAACAGCTCTTGGGCTGCGGTTCCTCCTGGAGGAACTCGCGCTGCACCCCGAGCTTTGCAGACACTTCTCTGCTGCTCCCGGCCGTTTCCAAAGAGCAGGGAGAACACAGCCGGCCGGACGTGGGGCGGGAAGGGGAAGGTGGCTGCTGCCTTCTCACCAGGGATGATGTCGTTGGGAGACTGGAGTTCCTGCAGCCACAGCACCCCGATGTCCAGCTGGAAGACAGGCCTTAGAACGGAACGCGCCTCTTCTTTGCTGTGGAATTGCTCTCGGACCCCAGCAAAGACCCCGAGTCCCGGAATCAGGACTCCCTGCACGGGGAAAAGACAGAAAGGCTGACGAGCGTGTACTTTAGGGGGGGCAAAAGCCACGAACATCAGGAGCGTGGGGTCACTGCTCTCCACCCTCCCCACTCCTGACGGACAGCGGAGTGAGATGGGGCTCTCTGGAAAGCTTTGGAAAAGTCTGTGCTCCCTGCAAGACAGTCACCTCCGCACAGTATTTCCCAACATCCCTCGGCTAGAGAAGAGCCCGGGCATGGACAGCACAGGGCTGAAGCCTGGGACTGATCCCAAGGATTATCCTCGGCACAGGGCCAGAAAAACCCCCCACCCATTTCTCCCTTTGCTCTCCCCGTTCTGACCAGGGCAGAGCGAAGCCCCTGCGTGTGCCAAACGTTTGCTCAGAGCAGCTCTGGCCTTGGCTTTCCCTCCCAGTTGGCCAACAAGCCGCTCTGGGCACCTGGCTTGGGCTCAGCGTGCTGCTCAGTGTGGTGCTCAGGGAGGGATTGCTCTGCGGGGCCCGCATTCTCGGCAGGACTGAACCCCTCTCCAGGGCAAGGGTCACCAGCACACCAGCCCACCTTGCCCAGCTTCATCTGTTCCAGGATGTAGTCAGACACAGCGTCCCAGACCGCCACAATCTCTGCAAAGGAAAGAAAAGACAAGTCAGGCTCCAAGCCAGCCTCTTCACAGCTGCTTGGCAAGCTCCTCACACAGACAGCGATCGGTGCAGGCACACGCACACACCCCAGAAAAGCACCACCATGGCTACCGGAGCTGGGCTTTGCTCCGATTTCAGCCTTATTTGGAGCCCCAGGGGGAAACGGGGACATAGGAAGCCTCTGGGACACGGGATGCTTTTCCTCCCAGAGCTGCAACCTACGGAAACACCGTCTGCCAGGGAAACCTGGCCTCGGACTGCGCTATCACAGGGGACCGAGCATGCCTAAAGGAAGCGGGGGCTCTGGGCAGCTCTGCTCTCGGGACCTGGCTGCCACGTGGTCCCCAGAGCCCAGCGGGATCCTTGGGCAGGGCTCTCACAGCAGCCCCCAGCCACGTCCAGCCAAGCGCAGAGAGCAGGAGCTGCGGCTTTGGACAGCCAGCAGCCCCGCGCGATGCCTTGGGAAGGGGGTCCGGACAGCCTTACCTTCAGCAGAGAGTTCCAGCAGCGTTAGGAACGAGTAGGCCAGCTTCGAGCTGACGCTCACAGTCCAGCAGCCTTCCATGTGGCTTGTGGACAGCCTCAGTTCAGAACTAAGGATGCCCTCCGCCAACAAGGCTCCTCAACCAACCAACAATTCTCTGCAAAGCGCCCCTGCTCCTCCACGCGTCAGTGAGGGTCACCCAGAGCAGCCTGGCTGCCCCGGAATCGACTCCTGGTCGCAGAAGGACAGAGCCCCTGAGCAGTGCTGCAGCAGCGCCCAGGCCCTGCAGGGAAGTGCCGGCCCTGCCGCTGCCCCGGGGAAGATCTGCTTGTGATGCAGCGCATGGCATTGTGACATCAGCCTGTGTCACCTGGAGCTCTGTTAGGCATTGTGACATCAGCCCGTGTCACCTGGAGCTCTGTTAGGTCACTGGCACGGAGGGGGCAGCTCCTCTTCCAGGCGCAGTTCCGCTCAGCTTACTGAATTACGGTACGCAGGAACGCAAGCCTAACTTTAATGGCTCGGTAAGAGCAGCTGTTTCACGTCTGTCTAATAAACAGAAACCTGTGCGTTCACAGGCACACGCACACCAGGTGAGGTTGAAATACCGACCATCGCTGTGCTTTACTCGGCAAACGGCACGAGAACCTGCCACGTGTCACACAGGCTGAGGCTGGTGAGCTGCTGGCACAGCTGCCCAGAGACGCTGTGCGCACCCCGTCCTGAGGGCTGTTCAGGTCCAGGCTGGATGGCACCCTGCGCAACCTGACCTGGAGCCTGATCTCGCTGTTGGCCGCAGCAGGGGGTGGGAACTGGGTGATCTGTGAGGCCCCGTGTGCTGAAAGGCAGCCACGTGGTCTCCCCACAGCCTTCTGCTCTCCGGGCTCAACGAGCCCCAGTCTCTCAGTCTCTCTCCAAAAGAGACGTTCCTGATGCTGGCCTTTCAAGTCCCGTTGCTGATGTCCAAGTTTCGTGCCCATCGCGTGCTGATGCTGTTGTGCCAATCCATGGGCTCAACAGGGAGAACAAAGACACCAATGTCTTTGGGACAGGCTTATTTTATTGCCTATGACAACATAACACGAGCAATAGTATTTACTGGCAGCGTCTGTAGCCAGGAGAGAAGCTGAACAGACAAGGCAATAAGCGAGGCAGTGGGCCTACTCATGGCCACGTGAGCTCAGCGATGGAGAAAGGTGCATCACCACCTGCCCCAGCACTTTGCCACCAGCCAGACCCGCAGCCACTGGGGAGCCCTGTTTGCAATGAGGATCTGTGGGGATGTGGATTTGGGATGGGAATGGGGTGGGGGATGGGGACGAGGTGTGGAGGGAGGGATACGAGATGGGTTTGAGATGGCTATGGGGTGGATGCGATGGATATGGGATGGGATAAAGGTGTGGGATAAGGATATGGGATGGCTATGAGATGAGGCTGTAGTGGTTATGGGGCCATAGGGGCTACTGGTGAGACATCTCCAGATCATCCTAGAGGCTCCTCGGAGCTCCTGGGCCCATCCTCGGAGTTTCCACATCCTTCAAGGGATCCCCGGGAGCATCCTGGAGACCCCCTGGACATCAAGACCCCACTGGGACATCTCCAGACCCTTCAGGATGAACCCAAGGATCCCCCTGGACCCACCTGGGAACACCCCCGCATGCCCCAAACCCCTCGAGGACATCTGCAGATTCTTCTGCATGACTCCAGGGGTGGAGAGGGGAGGTTGCGGGAGGGAGAAAAGGGGCTAGCGAGGCTTCTAGAGGTGGAAAGAAAGTCTGGGGGTGGATAGGGGGTTGTGGGGAATCTACGGGGGGAAAGGTGTGAGTGGGGCTTCTGTGAGCTGGAAAGAGGGTCTGGAGGTGGAGAAAGGGTGGAAGAGGGAAACTGGGGGATTGTGGTGGGCTAGAAGCCCTGTGATGTGGAAAGGGGACCTGGGGGTGGGGAGGAGATTGTGAGGGAGAAAAGAGGAGAAAGGCTTCTGTGAGTGGAAAGGAGGGTCTGGGGGTGGAGGGGTACATTGTGGAGGGGAATATTGTGGAGGGCAACTTGAGGAGTTGAAAGGGGGAAAAGGGGTTTTTGTAGGGCAGAAAGGGCAGGTCTGGGAGTGGATGGAGGATTGTGAGGGGGAAAAAAAAAGGAGTGGGGTCTCTACAGGGAGGAAAGGGGGTCTAGGAGTGGTGAGGAGGTTGTGGGGGGCTTCTATGGGGTGGGAGTCTGGGGTAGACCTCAGGGGAGTATCTGGGGGAGAAGAGGGGAGTGGGGTGCCTCTGGGGTTGAAAAAGAGTTGGAGGGGAATTTAGTGGGTTGTGGAAGGGAAAAGGGTGAACAGAGCCTCTGCAAGGCAGAAAGCGCATCTGGGGCTGGAGGGAGGAAGGGGTGGGAGGAGAGAGCCAGGGGTTGTGGGGGGCTTCTATTGGGCAGAAAAGGAGTCCGGTTGGGGGGGAATGGAGGTCAAAATGGGGGAACTGACTCCAGGGGTCAGGGAGGAGCACAGGGGACTCCAGAGGTCAGAAAAAGGGGTCAGAAGGCGGGGGGAGCAAGGAGGACACGGGACCCTGGGGGTCAAAGAGAAGGTAATGGGGGGTGATGGCAGACTCTAAGGATCAGAATGGGGGAAATGGAGCGGGGGTACCCGGGAGGAGGAGAGGGGATTCTGGGGGTCAGATAGAGGGGACTGGGAAAGTGGGGGGACTCTAGGGCACAGAATGGGGAGACTCGTGACGGGGTGGAGGGACATTAGAGATCAGAACGGGGGACAGGGGAGGGAGCGGGAGGGCGGGGGGACAGATAGGTGGAGCCTGGGGGTCAGAATGGGGGAGGCGCAGAGGGGAGGCCCGGAAGAGAACGACAGGGATCAGAACGGGGGAAACGAAGGGGGAAAAAGGGGGAGGGAGGCGCAACCCCGGGGGTCACACAGAGGGACGGGGGGGGTTGCGGGCGATCCGTGGCAGGGGGAGGGGAGGAGGGCAGTGAAACGCACGGGGTGGGGGAGGCGGGGAGACGCAGGGCAGCCGCCCCCGCCGAGCGGAACCCCGAGCACCGCAGCGACGTCACGAGGCCAACGCAGAGCGGCACGCGGCCCCTGCAGCACCTGAAGCCCGGCCCCCGCCCCGGTGCCCCCCGAACAGCCGCCTGCAGAAGCCGAGGCGGCTCTCGGAGGCCCGGCTGCTCCGCACGGCCGCCCCCTGCTCGGGTCGCGGGGCTGATGACGTCACTCAGCGGGGACGGCGCCTCGCCGCAACGACGGAGGACGGCTCGGTTCCGCCTCCGAGAACAGCTGGATTCCGACGGGGGACGGACGGGGCCGGCGGCGGTGCCTTCCCCTGACCGCCCGGCGTCCCCGAGGCACGGGGCGGCGGAGCGCCGCTTTCTCCGCGCGGAGCCCCGCGGCTCCGCCATCCCGCCGGCCCCATCGCCGTCGCGGCGGCCTCGCGTCGGCAGCCGCCGTTGGCGGGGCGCCCGCGCTCGGCCCCGCCCCCTCGCCTCTCCCATTGGTCAGTCCGCCGAACGGGGCGGGCAGTCCGGGCGGGGTCCTTTGCGCTCGGTCATCGCGTCCTCACCGCGCGGCTCCGCCCGGCTGCCCGCGGCGATGCCTGTCGTCGTGCGCCCGCTCCGCTTCCGGGGCTCCGGCTGCGGGGACGTGGGGGACCTCAGCGAGGCCGAGCCCGCGCCGCCCCGGCCCCGCTCCGCTCCGTGCGGGCCTTCCTGGAGAGCGGCGAGCGCGGGCTGGCGGCCGCCGGCAGGTGGGGGAGCGGGGCGTCCGGGCGGGCGGCGCGGCCCGGCGATGGCGCTGGGGAACTCGCTGGAGACGAGCGGCTCCGCGGGCGCCTTGACGTCGCGCTGCAGGCGGCGGTCGCGAGGCCGGCGCTGTGCGGAGCGGGACGCTTCTACGTGCGTGCTGGAACTTTCCTGCTGGAAACAGCGCAGAGCAGCGCGGCACGATGGAGAGATGCGTGTGAACTCGCAGCCTGGTGGTACCTGAACGCTTTCCGTGTCGGTCCCTGTTCCGTTTGTGCCTGCAGTGGTTGCAGTTGAGTGCTCTCGCTGTGCACGCACTGAACGCCTGCGTTCCAAAAACTAGCTGCTGTTTTTAAGGCTGTCTCCTCGCCAAATCTTACTCTTCCGTACTTGTTGGAAAGATTTCAAGTGGGGTGAAGAAAATCTCAGCTGTTTCACTTGTCAGCAGTGCAACGACTCTGAAGGGCTAACGAGTGTATTTGCTGTAGGCTGTTCCCTTCTCTGTAATGCAGCCGCATTAACTGACATTAAGGTTATTGATACGGGAGGGAGGGGAATGACCCGAGTAGCTCTCGCACACTTCTTGCATAGACAGCAGAGCTTGATGAAGCTGAATTCTGTGCTTTATGGAATGCAATCAGTTTTCCTTTTGCACAAGTGCTTGCGCTCAGAACATCGCTTTCTCTTGTGCGCTCTTACAGCTGTTTGCAATCGTTCAGTTTCTCACCTCGTGTCCTTTCCTGAAAAGAAACAAGCTTGTTTCCTAACTTGTAAGACTAAATGAAGAGATTTGCTTTTTGTTGTCAAGAAGCTGTAGCAATTCTTTTCTTTCCTCGCCAGATTCCTAAACCAAAGTCAAAACTAATAAGAGGAGATGGTGCTGGGCAAGATGTGCTGGAAATGTTGGCCTGCGACCGAAAAAGCCAGTGTGGTAATGAAACCAGTAATTACAGATGTTCCATAGTTCTGCTTTAATCTTATGAGCAGCTCATGTCAGAGTTAAAGGCTTGTTAAGGAGCACGCTTGGCGTCTTGGAACACACCATGAAACGTTCTGCATTTTGGCTGCGTATGAATTGCAAGCAGCGGTTTGATCCTGACACGTACTGGGCTTTTTCTTTGTGTCTGCAGGACGTTAAGATAGAATTTGACTTCCAGTGTCTCCTGGTCTGCTGGTTTCTGCCTACTAATACACTATTTGTAAGCACTGCTCGTCCCAAGTGTAAAAGAAAATACTGCTCTTTTCCTGTCACTTCTGTTCCCTTCTTTGTTCCAACAGGTTTGCTGCTTTTTTTCCTTTCTTTTTTTCTTTCTTTCTTTTTCTTTTTTATTATGGTAAAGCTGAGGCAGTCATTTTCAGTCTTCACTGTCCTATGGGCTGTGGATGAAAACCAAGAAAACACCGGGCATCGGGCTGAATTGTTCCTGAATAGGTGAGACTGACAGCTACTTATTTTGAGGACAATTGCAGCGCCCTTATAATAAAAATTCACAGTAACTCTGGAGAACTGGATTTGAAAATGCCTTGGGACTGCTGTCAGCCCATATGCTAGAAGAGTGGCTTAATTACAGGGAGAGTGTAAGGAAGAAATTTGCAAATATCTGAAGGGAAATCTTGCTTCCCAGCCTGAAGCAGCAGGCTTTTGCACGAGGAAGTAACGGTGTGTTTTTCTGTAGGCGCCTGTCTGTGGCACGAACGGAGCTGCACCTCAGCACGTCGACGTGCTCAGCAACAAGCGATCCACGCGCCGCCTCTGCACAGCACTTGTGCTGCTGTGCTTCCTCAAGGCACCTGTGGTGCACCTGTGTGTTTTGATGCTCCGTCTGCTGGAATCCTTTCTCCTCGTGGAGGTGATGATCGCTACAACTACGGCCTGCCCCAGGCGAGCGCAAATCCACCTCTGCCTGAAGCAGGCTGTTTTACAAGACCTGCGTTTGCACCCACAGGTTTAAAACCTGCAGAGTCCTGTGTCAGTGCCGCACAGGACAAATTAGGATCCGCCTTTGCGACAAAGGAAGGGCAGTGGGACTGTAACATCTCTGCAGTGAGAAATGAACCCGCTGCCCCAAAATGTGCTGCCCTGCAGAACGCAAACAAAACTCGTTCAGCAGTATCTCTTCAAGAACTGTCCTTTCAACTCGATGGGAAAACCCCAGCGTGTACCTCTCAGAATCTGGCAGATGCTGAAGCGGAGCCTGCAGAGGGAAGATGTAACTTCTCAGTGTGGATGCCTCCAGGTGGATTTAAATTTGGCATAGAGGAGTGCAATACAAATTGCGCTAAGGAAGACGATCCGCCCAAGGAGCGTACAGCAGGCTTGACAAACATGGATGGAAAAGACAAAAATGAACTGCCCTCAGGTGGTGGAGTTACACTCCAATCTCAAGAAACAGCAAACAGGGACAAGAGTGAGCCCAGCTGTGAGAAAGGCACGTGGATAACAGCTCATGTTTCTGGTACGAACGCAGCCAAAGCGTCTCCTTGTGGTGCCAACTCTGTAGCTGTGCTGGAGGAAGCTACCAGGGAACACAGCGACCTCAGCCATGGTGGTGATGGTTCTGATGCCGCTGTAGAGGCCTCAGAGGCTTTAAGCACCTGTGAAACGCCAAGAAAAACCGTGGTGTCTGCTCCAAAGTTTGTATTGAGGTCTGAATGTGTCAAGAGCGTTTTCAGTAACGAAAAGACATTCCCATCTGGCAAGACCTCGGTTAGTGTTAGGGTTAGTGTTAGGATTAGGGTTAGGGTTAGGGTAAGGGTTAGGGTTAGGGTTAGGGTTAGGGTTAGTGTTAGGGTTAGTGTTAGGATTAGGGTTAGGGTTAGGGTAAGGGTTAGGGTTAGGGTTAGGGTTAGGGTTAGGATTAGGGTTAGGGTTAGGGTAAGGGTTAGGGTTAGGGTTAGGGTTAGGGTAAGGGACAGGGTTAGGGTTAGGGTTAGGGTAAGGGTTAGGATTAGGGTTAGGGTTCAGGTTAGGGTTAGGGTTAGGGTTAGGGTTAGGGTTAGGGTAAGGGTTAGGGTTAGGGTAAAGGTAAGGGTTAGGGTTAGGGTTAGGGTTAGGGTTAGGGTTAGGGTAAGGGTTAGGGTTAGGGTTAGGGTTAGGGTTAGCGTTAAGGTTAGGGTTAGGGTTAGGATTAGGGTTAGGGTTAGGGTTAGGGTTGGGTTAGCTTAGGGTTGGGGTTAGGGTTAGGGTTAGGGTTAGGGTTAGGGTAAGGGTTAGGGTTACGGTTACGGTTACGGTTAGGGTTAGGGTTAGGGTAAGGATTAAAGTTAGGGTTAGGGTAAGGGTTAAGGTTAGGGTTAGGGTTAGGGTTAAGGGTTCGGGTTAGGGTTAGGGTTAGGGTTAGGGTAAGGGTTAGGCTTAGCGTTAGGGTTATGGTTAGGGTTAGGATTAGGGTTAGGGTAAGGGTTAGGATAGGGTTAGGGTTAAGGGTTCGGGTTAGGGTAAGGGTTAGGGTTAGGGTAAGGATTAAAGTTAGGGTTAGGGTAAGGGTTAGGGTTAGGGTAAGGGTTAGGGTTAGGGTTAGGGTTCGGGTTAGGGTTAGGGTTAGGGTAAAGGTTAGGGTTAGCGTTAGGGTTATGGTTAGGGTTAGGATTAGGGTTAGGGTAAGGGTTAGGATAGGGTTAGGGTTAGGGTTAGGGTTAAGGGTTCGAGTTAGGGTTAGGGTTAGGGTACGGGTTAGGGTTAGGGTTTGGGTTAGGGTTAGGGGTAGGGGTAGTGGTAGGTTTAAGGTAAGGGTTAGGGTTAGGGTAAGGATTAAAGTTAGGGTTAGGGTAAGGGTTAGGGTTAGGGTTATGGTTAGGGTAAGGGTTAGGGTTAGGGTTAGGGTTAGGGTAGGGATTAAAGTTAGGGTTAGGGTAAGGGTTAAGGTTAGGGTTAGGGTAAGGGTTAGGGTTAGGGTAAGGGTTAGGGTTAGCGTTAGCGTTAAGATTAGTTTTAGGGTTAGGATTAGGGTTAGGGTTAGGGTTAGGGTTGGGTTAGCTTAGGGTTGGGGTTAGGGTTAGGGTTAGGGTTAGGGTAGGGTTAGGGTTCAGGTTAGGGTTAGGGTACGGGTTAGGGTTAGGGTAAGGGTTAAGGTTAGGGTTAGGGTTAGGGTTAGGGTTAAGGGTTCGGTTAGGGTTAGGGTTAGGGTAAGGGTTAGGGTTAGCGTTAGGGTTATGGTTAGGGTTAGGATTAGGGTTAGGGTAAGGGTTAGGATAGGGTTAGGGTTAGGGTTAGGGTTAGGATTAGGGTTAGGGTTAGGGTTAGGGTTAGGGTAAGGATTAAAGTTAGGGTTAGGGTAAGGGTTAAGGTTAGGGTTAGGGTTAGGGTTAGGGTTAAGGGTTCGGGTTAGGGTTAGGTTTAGGGTAAGGGTTAGGGTTAGCGTTAGGGTTATGGTTAGGGTTAGGATTAGGGTTAGGGTAAGGGTTAGGATAGGGTTAGGGTTAGGGTTAGGGTTAGGATTAGGATTAGGGTTAGGGTTAGGGTTAGGGTTAGGGTAAGGGTTAGGGTTAGGGTTAGGGTTAGGGTTAGGGTTAAGGGTTCGGGTTAGGGTTAGGTTTAGGGTAAGGGTTAGGGTTAGCGTTAGGGTTATGGTTAGGGTTAGGATTAGGGTTAGGGTAAGGGTTAGGATAGGGTTAGGGTTAGGGTTAGGGTAAGGGTTAGGGTTAGGGTTCGGGTTAGGGTTAGGGGTAGGGGTAGTGGTAGGTTTAAGGTAAGGGTTAGGGTTAGGGTAAGGATTAAAGTTAGGGTTAGGGTAAGGGTTAGGGTTAGGGTTAGGGTTAGGGTTAGGGTAAGGGTTAGGGTTAGGGTTAGGGTTAGGGTAAGGATTAAAGTTAGGGTTAGGGTAAGGGTTAAGGTTAGGGTTAGGGTAAGGGTTAGGGTTAATGTAAGGGTAAGGGTTAGGGTTGGGATTAGGGTTAGGGTTAGTGTTACGGTATGGGTTAGGGTTAGGGTTAGGGTTAGGGTAATGGTTAGGGTTAGGATTAGGGTTAGGGTTAGGGTTAGGGTTAGGGTTAGGGATAGGGTTAGGGTTAGGGTTAGGGTTAGGGTTAGGGTTAGGGTTACGGTTAGGGTTAGGGTTAGGGTTAGGGTTACGGTTAGGGTAAGGGTTAGGGTAAGGCTAAGGGTTAGGGTTAGGTTTAGGGATAGCTTTAGGGTTAGGGTTAGGGTTAGGGTTAGGGTTAGGGTTAGGGTTAGGGTTAGGGTTAGGGTTAGGGTTAGGGTTAGGGTTAGGGTTAGGATTAGGGTTAGGGTAAGAGTTAGGGTAAGGGTTAGGGTTAGGTTAAGGGTTAGGGTTAGCGTTAAGGTTAGGGTTGGGGTTAGGATTAGGATTAGGGTTAGGGTTAGGATTAGGGTTAGGGTTAGGGTTAGGGTTAGGATTAGGGTTAGGGTTAGGATTAGGGTTAGGGTAAGGGTTAGGGTTAGGTTAGGGTTAGGGTTAGGGTTAGGGTTAGGGTTAGGGTTAGGGTTAGGGTTAGGGTAAGGGTTAGGGTTCTGGTACATATGCGATGTTTTAGGGGAAAAGCAGGGATGTCTATGAAAATAAGCAATATTTATGGGGGGAAAAAAAGTGATTTCTCTGAAAATATGCCATCTTTTATGTTAAAAACAGGGATTTCTATTGATACATGCGATATTTAAGGGGGAAAACAGGGATTTGTATGAAAATATTAATATAGGGCATTTCCCTATAATGATGGCGATTTCTGCTAAAAATGAATTTTTCCCATTAAATCTGCGTTCTTTCCCTTTAAATATGCTTTTTCTGTTTGAAATCCCTGTTTTTTCCCTAAAATATGAGGGTTTTCCTCTTATATATTGCTTTTTCTCTGTAGCAGATGGTGAGGGAGTGGGGAAGCCCACAGGGGTGTAGGACAAGTTGTGCATGGCATGGAGCTGGGGATCTCTCCCAGCACTTTGTGGTGGCCACTGCCAGGCAGGAACAGATCTGAGTGGTCCCTGCTGAGCATGAGAAGAAGAACACAGATACACAGAGAGAAGCTTTGCTGAGGGCTTTATTGATCATCAGAGGGTGTCATTAATCATCCGGGTCTTCATTGGTCATCAGGGGGCAACGTTGGTCATCAGTGAGCTGCAGTGGTCATCAGAGGACATCAGGAGGCATCAGTGGTGAGGAGAAGCCTTGTCCCTGCAGGGTTTGTCCCCAAGGACTTAGGGCAGGAGGAGAAGGACTGGCAGCACCAACAGGCCCAGGGCAGGATGTGGGTCCCCTTGGGACAGCAGCCGCAGCCCCGTTCCCACCTGCACAGGGACCCTTGGCCATCCATAGGGCACCCTGAGCTTGCTCCTTCCAAATCCCATCCTCTGCACCGCCCCATAGAGTGCAAGGGAAGGTATGGAGGTGACAGTGCCCAGATCCCCCTGGAACAGGCCAGGGACAGTCCCATCCATACCATCCAGTTCCACCCCTGATGCCTGGTCCTCAGAGCTACAGGACATGGGACACCAAAGGTCCCTGAAGTGCCCTGTGGGGTTGCAGGTGTCCCCATGCTGCTCACCTAGACATGCAGGGCCACGCGCCTCACATGCGGGGGATTCTCCTCTCCTCTGCTGAGCACGACCTGGGGTGAAAGGAGGTGTTAGGGACACACTGAGGGTATCGGGACAATGGGACACAGTGGGACACACTGAGATACCCTGAAGGTGCAAGGACCCATTGTGGGCACTAAAACCCCATGGCCAAGGCACGGTCCTGTAGGCTGCTCAGCCCCAACTACCCCCATTGCCTCCTTCCTCTGCCCATTGATCGCCCACAGCATCAGGGAGTCCAAAAAAGGCCTTGGGGCACCAGGGGTGTCTCCAAGTCTGAGGAAAACAGAGAGAACAGCAACACATCCCAGCCCCATCCTCATCCCAGGGTCACCCCTCAACTTACAGGACCAGGAATGTCAACGGCGACAGGTGGAGGTTGCTGGGGAAGAAGAGCCAAGGGGCAGCCATGAGGGAACTGTGAGACTGGGTGTCCCCACCCAAGTCCCCTGTTTGTCCCTAGGGCTGCCCCTAACCCCATGGCTGCCAAGGTCTGCGTGCACCTCTGCCCATGGAGGAGCCCAGGATGGGGTTGGACATAGGGACAGGGCAGGAGCTTGGGGGGCCCAAAGTGGGGGAATAGGGGTGCCAGGAGGCTTGGGTGTGCCAAATGGAGAGGAATGGGGATCTCAAAGAGAGGAGAATGAGGGAAAATGAAACAGAGCGGATTGGGGACCTAAAGAGATGATGAGAATCAGGGTGCCAAAGAAAGGAGATTTGTTGGTGCCAAAGAAAGGAGATTTGTTGGTGCCAAAAGGTTGGGATATGGGGAGGCAAAGAGCGGGCATTTGGAGTCCCAAAGGGAAGGGATTTGGGGACCCAAAGCAAAGGGGACTAGAGTACAAAGGGAAGGAATTTGGATGTGCCAAGTTGAGGGTTGGCCTCTGCCTTCAGGGACAGACCCCACCTGTCCCTGCAGAGCTCCCTGCAGGGCCACCCTTGGGTGCAGTCAGTGTGGCTGCCCAGGCACTCACCACAACAACTTCCGAGTCCGGCACTTGCACAAGTGGCTGTGGGGAGAGGAGTAGAAAGAGAGTGAGAGAGACCTTGGCATCGGGGACCCCCATGGCCAATCCCCTCCAGCCCCAGCCCACATCCCCCATGGATGCTTCACCTGAGCTTCCACTGTGCAGCACAGGGCGGCGAGGAGCATCACAAGGCTGAGCGCAGCTGCCTTCATCTTCCTCTGCGCTCTGGGAGCTGGGTGAGGCTGCAGGAGGCAAGGCCTGCATTTATCCTCCCAGTGTCCCTCCCACAACCCCCAGATGCCCCTGGGTTTGGCAGGCTCCCTTGGCACAGACCGACCTGGCATGCAGTCATCCCCTGCCCCAGCCCCAGGGCACAGGAGGGAGCCAGGGATCAGAGGAGGAACACTGAGTGCGGGGATACCCATGGCATTGAGCCCAAAGCTCCCAAGTCCCTGCACCCAGGGACACCCCCTCCTTTCTGTCCCCCAGGACCACCCAGACATGAAGGCTGCACCCCATATCAAGGCTTTGTCTGAGGACTCATCCCTGACTTCTCTTGAGTCCCATGAGGCAGCAAGGTGTGGGGCTGATAGTTGGGGGAACTGGGGACACAGCATTTAGGGACACTGGGAAGTGAGAGGGCAACTGGGATGTGGGCAGTGAGGAAATTATGGAGATATTTGGAAAGCAAGGGGCATGGGGATATGGGGGCATAAAGATACAGGAGCATCGTGGGGATATGGGGCATGAAGACAAGGGAGCATCGTGGGGATATGGGGACATCGTGGGAACATGAAAAGATCATGGCAATCTGGAGACATCATGGAGATATGGGGACATGGGGACGTGCAGCCAAATGGGAACTGGTTGTTGACAGGGAACTGGAAGTGCATAGATGGGCAGTGGCGACAGGTGGGTGATGGGGACACACAGACACAGGAGGCTGGCAATGTCCACTCAGTGCCTTTGTGATCACGGAGGAGGTCAGGAGTGAATGACAGACCTGGGCTATGGCAGACAGGTTTCCTCTTTATCTACTGCTGCCAAACACAAAGAGCATGACTTTGGGAATCATGGAATCTCAGAGTCGTGGAATACCTGAAGTCACAGACTCATAGAATCAATGAGCCATGGAATCATGGAACCACAGAGTCACAGCACCATAGAATGACAGAATCGTGGAATTGTTTAGGAGGGACGAGACCCCTTAGGTCACGTCAGGAGATGTGCCATGTATTTTCTGCTCCCTTTAAACAGCCAACATCAAAAGTCACCATGTTACATCCAGAAATCCGTATTGCATATGTGACACAGCAGTAGTGCTGCCTCTGTCCATGAGGACAGTTGGTCATTCGGACACACAGGCAGGGAATCCAAGGGTGGGGGTCAAAATTGGCATTCTGTAGTCATCAGCTGTGTGCCTGAGCTTCAGTAGAACAAAGGTGTCCTATGGGTTTTGTTCCTGTCATGATACAGCCTCCTGGATAAAGTGAAGCTTGTTTTATCCAGACGAAAGGAAAGAAATAATAGGGCACTGATTAATGGCAGACAACTCAAGGATTCTTCAAGGAAAGGAGATGTGCCAATATGAAGTGTTCCATCTGACAGAATAGCAGCTGGTCACAGCTTCACGGGGCATTTCCCACAAATAAGAGAGCTGTTGTGGGTTATCTCTGAACAGAGCACTTCAGTGTTTGCTTTGGGAATTGCCCAGAGAGCAGCCAGCTGGAAGAGCTTCCTTTGGGCTGATTCTGCTCTGCGCAGTGCTTGTCAGAGCTTATCAGTGCTGCCTTATTCACTGTATTTAAATGCAACGTGGCGTTTTTCCTACTCTGGAGTTCTTTTGGAAAGAACCAAGGAATTGTCCGTGCTGCCATCGCTGAGGAATGCTGACTGAAGTGAGTAAGTTTCTAAGGTTTCTAGGATTCCAGGATTCTGGGTTTCTAAGATTCCAGGATGGGCTCCCACGGCCCCACATGCGGAGTTTGGCCATGCGCTATGAGAACTCATGGCTAGATTAGGGAGTAGCTCAGGTTTTTTCAGGCAATAGATTGCAGATTCTTTGGGACTGCCAGTGACAAGCACAGTCTGCAAAGCATGCGAACTCCACAAAATACAGATATTTTTTCTTACAGTCAGCTCACCAGGCTCCCCTGGTTTTACTGACAGATAGGGCTGCAGGTCACCTTGCTCAGGGAACTGTTACGGCAGGGATTGTGCAGTGCATTCCCCCCTGGAGGTTTTGTTCACTCAAGACGTAGAAATGTCAAGAAGTCACCCCTGGTAAATATTTAACGAGACCCCACAGCAAACGAGACCCCACCCTGCGGAGCCCATCCTGCTCACCACGCTCCTGGGTCGCTGCGCCCCCTGGTGGCCGCCTTTGTATCTGCGGGCGAAAGGTGAGAAGGGGCCCAAGTGAAATGGAAAAGGCAAGAAGGCTTCAGAAGGACTGAGAATAAGGAGGGGGAAGGGGGAGAGTTAGAGGTAGTTTATAGCAGTAAGAATGTAGAGCTTGTCAGAAAATGAGGGATGGCAGATGCTGGGTCTGGGATAGTGAGGGGGATGAAGGCCATACTGATAAGGTTTGAGAGCACCCGAGGACATTTGGCAGGGAGGAGATGAGATGTCCACAGGGCTAGAAGAAACCAGTTTGGGGGGATGCCCCCCTGAAAGGTCAGAAGCTTACAACGAGAAAGGTCAGAAGCCTTTGTGAGGAAGACAAAAAATCTTCATCCCACGACACACTGCGCACGCACAAGAGGGGAGGGCCTGAAAGCTAATGAACTCTTGGAGGTGTAATGAATATGGATCCGAATTTCGGGAAAACTATTGATTATGCATGAGTTTGGCCTGTATCTGTAGCACCATTTTTCCAGATGGTGTGCAATTTAGGTGGATCTATCTTGCAATCTTACTTGGGTTACAGAGTTTGATTCCGCACATCAATACCCCAGTGTCTGATTTGCAGCCCACATCTTCCCTTCTCAAGAGCAGCATTCTGCTCCTGCAA
Source organism: Tympanuchus pallidicinctus (assembly GCF_026119805.1). Lineage (NCBI taxonomy): Eukaryota > Metazoa > Chordata > Aves > Galliformes > Phasianidae > Tympanuchus > Tympanuchus pallidicinctus. The sequence goes on from NW_026294746.1 coordinate 6,878,292, forward strand.
GCTGTGTCAGCTTTCCAGCCACTCCTCCCCAAGCCCGTAGGGTTGCTGGTGTTGTTGTGACCAAAATGCAGGACCTGACAAATGACTCTATTAAAATCAAAGTTTGCCTTGGCCCATCGAGGCCCTCTGCAGTGTCCTTCTCCCCTCAGGCAGATCAACACTCCCTCCCAACTTGGTGTTGTCTGCAAACTTACTGAGGGTGCATGCAATGCTCTCATCAAGATCATTAATTAAGATGATAAATAGAAGCGGCCCCAGTACCGAGCCCTGGGGGACACGACTTGCAACTGTCTACCAACTGGATTTAACTCCACTGACTACAACTCTTTGGGCCCCACCAGTGTTTCACTAGCAGAGTGTGCGCCCATCCAAACAGAGGGCAGTCAGCTTCTCCAGAAGAATGCTGTGTGGGACAGTGTCCAAGGCTTTCCTGAAGCCCAGGTAGATCACATCAACAGCCTTACCTTCATCCACTAAGCGGGTCACCTTGTCATCAAATGACATCATTCTATGTGGGAGGAAAAGTTATACAAGTCCCATGGGACCAATGTGAGTAGAAATGGGGTGGGGAAGTTGAGGAGGACATTTGTACACACAGTGACAGAAGAAAGCTCATTAGGGGACATCCTGGATCAATATCAGTTGCCAAGTGCTGCTTTAAATTCTTGTTCAAACCCAACTATAAAAAAATAAATAAATAGATTTCTTAAACACACATCATTCTCTTCCTCTTTAAGCTCTCTCCAGATGCCTCTCCAGATTGCTGAAAAAGTTCTGAACACCTGAAGAAGATGACAGGAAGGCACACGGCACAGGCTGGGCTCTTCACGTTGTAATGGGCCCCAGGGGGCATTTGCTGCTGAGTCCATCAACCTCTGGTGCAGAGAGAAGATTGCACAAAGTGCTCAAGAAGATCAAGTCAAAAGGAACAGTGAAGTTTCTTGGAGTATTAATGGGCCCCACTGAGGGCCATTCACAAGCAAGCTTCCCCTGGGACTTGTTAGAGCAGAGAATTGGAAGCCATGACTGCAGGCAGACCAAGGCACTGGGATGGTGGGCCCCTCACTGCAAGAAAGATATTGAGGCCCTGGAACGTGTTCAAAGGAGGGCAACAAAGCTGGTGAGGGGTCTGGAACACAGGGCTGCTGAGGAGAGGCTGAAGGAGCTGGGAATGTTCAGCCTGGAGAAGAGGAGCTCAGGGCAGACCTCACTGCTCTCTATGACTGCCTGAAGGGAGGCTGTAGTGAGCTGGGGGTCGGCCTCTGCTCTCGTGTCATCAGTGATAGGAGCAGAGGGAATGGTTTCAAGCTGCGGCAGGGGAGATTCAGGCTGGACATGAGGAAGTGTTACTGTTCAGAAAGGGTGGTCAGGCAGTGGAATGGATGCCCAGGGAGGTGGTGGAGTCACCGAGCCTGGGGGTGTTCAAGGAAAGGCTGGATGTTGTGTAGAGGGACATGGTTTAGTGTAAGCTATTGGGAATAGGTGAACGGTTGGACTGGGTGATCTTTTAGGTCTTTTCCAACCTTGGTGATTCTATGATTCTATGATTCTATGGTGGCTGTGATGCTGAGAAAAGCCTCCTTTGTCTTATGGAGCAGAAAGACCAAGCCCTGATCCCCAGAGCCTTGGCAGGGAGATCTTGTCCCTCATGCTGGCTCAGGGCCCTTCCTGAAAGAGAAGGGGACAGCAGCTGCCAGACTCTGCATGGGATGCAAGGATGCCATGAGGCCCAAGTCCCATGTGGGCAGTGTGTCTCATCCCAGGATGTGGGATGTGAGGAGGGCCCAGTCTGAACAAGCAGTCAACCCCAATGAAACTTTGAACTTCAGATTTTCAGTTCTGGTGCCTTCCTTTGGACAGTCTCCAACAGTTTTATCTCCTCTATGTTCTGTTGTGCCCAGAAGTGCACCCAGTACTCCAACAGTGCGGAGCAGATCAGGACAATTCCTTCCGTCACCCAGCTGGCAATGCCATGCTCAATGCACCCCAGGGGACAGTTGGCCTTGCTGGCTGCCTGGGCACACTGCTGACTCATGTTCAGTTTCATGTTGACCAGGACCCCAATCCCTTTCAGTGCAACTGCTCTCCAGTGTCCCATGTTCTTTCGTGTGTATGTCCAGGGTTGCCCCTACCGAGGTGCAGAATCAGGCACTTGTTCTTTTTACACTTCATGTGGTTGGTGCTTACCCTGTTCTCTAACTTGTCCACATCTCTCTGGAAGTCTTCTCCACCCTCAATGGAATCAACAGCTCTTCCCAATTTGGTATCATCAGCAAACTTGCTCAAAACATCTCAAAGTCCTACATGCAAGTCATTGATGAAAACATTAAAGAGAAGTGCCCTTAAATGGAGAACTAGGGGACCATGCTAGTGACAGTCTTTTAGCCTGATGGACCCCATTTACTGCAATCCTTTGGTCCGACCCATTGGCCAACTGCTCACGCATCACATTATGTTTCTGTGTAGCCATTTGCAGGACATTTGTCCCAGAGTGATACTGTGAGAAATAGTATCAAAGGCTCTATTGAAATCCTGAAGGATAACCTCTGCTGGCTTCCCTTGGTCAACTCAATAGGTGATGTTGCCATAAAGGGCCATTAAGTTAAACAGGACCCTCCCCTCGTGGACTTGTGTTGGCTCTGACCAATGACAGAACTGTCCTTCAGGTGTTTCTCTGCAACTCTCAGCACCATTTTCTCCATAAGTTTACCAGGCATTGAAGAAAGACTGACAGCTCTGTAATTGCCAATGTCCTCTTTCTTCCTCTTCCTTAAAATAAGGACAAAGTTTGCCATCTTCCTGTCAACTGGGAACTAGCATGACCCTAGACTTCTTCTGATGCCACTCAAATCAGAGCACAGAGAGAACTCAGGTGTCATCAATGAAAGAATGTAGATGTGTCATAGCTTTGTAATGCCTTGAACTCCAGAGTATGCCACAGATACATATATAGTGGAATCACAGAATGATAGAATCATATAATCATAGACTGGTCTGGGTTGAAAAGGACCACAATGATCATTCAGTTTCAACCCCCTGCTATGTGCAGGGTCACTAAACACTAGACAAGGCTGCCCAAAGCCACATCCATCCTGGCCTTGAATGCATCCAGGGATGGGGCATCCACAACCTCCTGAGGCTAAAGGTGAATATATACTATGTATATCATGGATGCATAAATGCATGTCTTCATTCTTCTTCTTCTTCTTCTTCTTTTTTCTCTCTGTCTTAATAAATAATATTATCTCAACCCACAGATTTAGCTTTGTGGTTTTATTTCAGTTTTCTCCCCCTTCCACCAGGAAGAGGGGGACAGTGAGCAAATAACTGTGTGAGCCACCTTTCGTGTTAAACCACAATACCATCCTGAGTCCATAACAGATCACCTTGGGACTGTGAAACCCATGACTCAGTGAAGAGCACCAGAAGAACTCAAGGTCTTGTCATAGAGCAGCGCCTGAGGTATATTCCTTACAGCAGATTTGGAAGAGGCCTCCACTTCTCTGGTCCTGCTCTGAAGAGCTCTTGTTATGGTGGTGCCAGCAAGGAGACCAGCTTGTGGTCGCAGCAGTTCATATTGCCAACTACTGACTGCAGCCCCGGAGTGCTGCTGTAGGGACAACAGCACTGACATGAGACCTTCAGGTCTGCACAAATGCGAGGACATGAGAGCAGTGTGGCAGCGTAAAGAGACCAGCAATGAAAAGAGCGTGTTGTGCTGCTGACTGTGGCTGTACCTCCCCCAGATCCAGACAAGGCAGGAAGGGAGAAGAGCTAAGGAACAGTATTTTTTGCAAGGTTTTATAGTGTCATCTAATATATTTGGGTAACGTGGTTGTGTTTTTACCTGAGCTCTTGGAGTGAGAAAATTGATTATTGTATTACGCTTACACAAACACACAAAAAAGTCATACGCACATAAAATATAACGAACCATCACTAGAATGATGTGAGGATGATGTGCACTTTATTGAAACTGGGATATTGCATATAGCAACAATTTGCTGAGGGCATACTTGATTTCCTTGTTCCTCATGCTGTAGATAATAGGATTCAGTGTCGGAGGAACCACTGAGTAGAGAATTGCCACCATCAGATCCAGGAATGAGGAGGAAATGGAGGAGGGCTTCAGGTATGCAAACACCACAGTGCTGAGAAACAAGGAGACAACAGCCAGGTGAGGGAGGCACGTGGAGAAGGCTTTGTGTCGTCCCTGCTCAGAGGGCATCCTCAGCACGGCCCTGAAGATCTGCACATAGGACACAACAATGAAAACAAAACACGCAAATACGGCAAGAACACTAAGCACAATGAAACCAATTTCCCTGAGGTAGTCTGATTCAGAGCAGGAGAGCTTGAGGATGTGGGGGATTTCACAGAAGAACTGATCCACAGCATTGCCTCGGCACAGTGGCTGAGAAAATGTACTGATAGTGTGCAGCAGAGCATGGAGAAGCCCAGTGCCCCAGGCAGCTGCTGCCATGGTGGCACAAGCTCTGCTGTCCATCAAGGTCCCGTAGTGCAGGGGCTTGCAGATGGCAACGTAGCGGTCATAGGACATGATGGTGAGGATGCAATACTCTGCTGACATCAGAAAGACAAACAGAAAGGTCTGGGCAACACATCCAGCGTAGGAGATGTGCCTGGTGTCCCAGAGGGCATCGGCCATGGCTTTGGGGAGAGTGGTGGAGATGCAGCCCAGGTCGAGGAGGGCGAGGTTGAGCAGGAAGAAGTACATGGGGGTGTGCAGGCGGTGGTGGCAGGCTACGGCTGTTCTGATGAGGCCGTTGCCCAGGAGGGCAGCCAGGTAGATGCCCAGCAAGAGCCAGAAGTGCAGGAGCTGCAGCTGCCGCGTGTCTGCCAGCGCCAGGAGGAGGAACTGGCTGATGGAGCTGCTGTTGGGCACCTGCAGTTCCTGCTGGGCCTGGAGTCCTGTGCAGAGTGCAGGAGATAATGACGAGTCAAGAGCTTTTTCAGAGACACTCCACCCCTATACTATAACAGTGTTTCTTTCTCTTAGGACAGGGTTCATTGAACTCCATAACTTGAATTTACACGAGCTTCACCATCCCTTGAGAAGTGGAAGATGAAGGAGCTCTTGCTTTCCTCTCATTGCCTAATCATATCCCAGCCTCCTGGATACTTTCTTCCTATGACATATTTCCATTCATGTATCTTTCGTCTGTCTGCACTCAGAGTGCCCATTCCTACCTCTGTGCACTTGAATTTCTACTAGAGAAAGCTGCCTGTTTGCTGGACAAGTGCATTATTCATGTCTGCAGAGAAGCATGGAAATTTCAGCTGGTGCAATCCTTTGGGAGAAGAGGGGCTGAAAGCACATGAGGAGTTTGTGCGTGTAACTGCAGGCTGAGAAACGTCCAGTTCAGGACTCTTATAGCTGCGTTCATATTTCACATCTCCTTTCAGATCTCTGCCTCCAACTCATTCTCCTTCCCTAAGGACAGGTATGGGAAAATCCCTGCCTTGTCTCTCCTCTTGCAAAGTGCCCTTGGAGACACTCTGGCAGCGCTGAAGCTGTGATCCCCATGCCCCCAGCAGCAGAAGGCTCCTGCCCTGCCCTGCCCTGCCCTGCCCTGCCCTGCCGAGGGGCTCCTTCCCCCCACACATCTCCCCGCAGCGCCCTGGGCAGCTCCCCAGGCAGGCTGAGCACCGAGCCTGGCAGGCGGCAGAGTCACAGCCTGCAGTGAGACTGACCTTGTCAGAGGCTGCCAGCGATGCTCCTCCAGTGAGCTCACAGCCTGCTCACACCATGCACATCCTACAAGCTCTCTCTCCTTGCTCTGCTCTCCTCCTGTCACCTGCAGGCTGTGCTGTGCACAAGAGCTGCTCCTGGGCACAGCCGTCTCTCTGCAGCACTGCCCACTTTTATGAGCTCCCTGTGTCCCAGCAGCCCGGCCCAGCTCTCCAGCAGAAGATGGCATTTTCTCTTCCTCACTGCTCTCCCTGGGGATGTCCTTAGGTCTCTGCATTGGCAGCTCCTGATAGACAACAGGGTCATCTCTGCACAACGTACTTTGAAGTCAGATGAATTCATCACCAGTGCACAGACTGATTCCTGCAGCATTGTTTGTCCTAGCAGACTGTGTGTGCCGAGCAAAGCTGCAAACGCCCCATCTGGTGCCATGGTTTGACCATCCTTGTTATTGGCACTCCACATCGTAACATCATGTAAAGCACAGGGAATTAAGGAGTCAATACTGCAGGTCTGTGGACGGACAACTTTCTGGATGCCTGGCTCTCAGCAGAGAAGAACTGCAGACCCAGAGGACTCTGAGTTCAGAGGGGAAGATCAGCCATGGCAGGAAGTCCCAGGATCTCTCCCTTGCTCGCTGCCCTGCAGTGCGTGGCTTCGCTCCCCAGCCGTGCGCCTGCAGTTCAAAGCAAGGCTTTTGCTTTCAGACGCTCGCTCTCTCATTTTATATCATTTATTACCCTAAATTGCAATTTTAGTTTATAATATTGCGTTATCTTGCATTCCCATAGCATGTTTAGTAAAATTGCATTTCCTCCTAAGATCCTTGCTGCTGATTTATTCTTGTTGTTGTTATTGTTATTATCGTTCATATTATCATTCATATCTTTATTTTTGGCCAGAAGGACTGCAGGCCTGCTGTCCTCTGTCACGGGCACAGATAGTTCTAGATGGCTCCGAGACAAGGCAGCACACTCAGTAATAGAAAACAAGCCATGTTTAAGGGGAAAAACAGGGATTTCTAGGAAAATAAGCGATATTTCAGAGGAAAAACAGGGATTTCTGGCAGAAAGAGCCATATTGAAAGGGAAAGACCACAGATTTAATGGGAAACATCGATTTCTAGCAGAAAAAGCCAGATTTAAGGGGAAATGCCCCATATTTAATGGGTAAAAGAAGGATTTCTAGCAGAAAAAGCCAGATTTAAGGGGAAATGCCCCATATTTAAAGGGTAAAAGAAGGATTTCTAGCAGAAAAAGCCATATTTAAGGGGAAAAACAGGGATTTCTATGAAAAAAAACCCCAATTTCAGGTGAAAAACCCCATATTTAAGGGAAAAACAGGGATTTCTGGCAGAAAAAATCCAGATTTAAGGGGAAAAACAGGGATTTCAGTGAGAAAACCCCAGATTTAAGGGGAAAACCAGGGATTTCTAGCACAAAAAGCCATTTTAAGGGGAGAAACAGGGATTACTGGCAGAAAAAGCCATATTTAAGGGGAAAGACCACAGATTTAATGGGAAAAATCCATTCTTAGCAGAAAAAGCCATCTTTAAGGGGAAATGCCCCATATTTAATGGGTAAAAGAAGGATTTCTAGCAGAAAAAGCCATATTTAAGGGGAAAACTCCCAGATTTAGTGGGAAAAAACGGGGATTTCTGCCAGAAAACCAAAGATTGAAGGGGAAAAACAGGAATTTTGAGCAGCAGAAGCTCATATTTAAGGGGAAAAATCCCAGATGTAATGGGAAAAACTGGGTTTTCTGGGAGAAAAAGCCAGATTAAAGGGGAAAAAACCCAGATTTAAGGATCAAAACAGGGATTTCTAGGAGAAAAAGCCTCATTGAAGGGGAAAAAAAACCCAGATTGAAGGGGCAAAACAGGGATTTCTGGCAGAAAAAGCCATATTTCATGGAAAAACCCCAGATTAAATGGAAAAACAGGGATTTCTAGTAGAAAAAGCCATATTTAAGGGGAAAACCCCAACATTAAACAGGGAAAACAGGGATTTCGGGCAGAAAAAGCAACATATAAGAGGAAAACCCCCATATTTTAGGGGAAAGACAGGGATTTCAAACAGAAAAAGCATATTTAAAGGGAAAGACCACAGATTTAATGGGAAACATCGATTTCTAGCAGAAAAAGCCATATTTAAGGGGAAATGCCCCATATTTAATGGGTAAAAGAAGGATTTCTAGCAGAAAAAGCCAGATTTAAGGGGAAATGCCCCATATTTAAAGGGCAAAAGAAGGATTTCTAGCAGAAAAAGACATATTTAAGGGGAAAAACAGGGATTTCTATGAAAAAAAACCCCAATTTCAGGTGAAAAACCCCATATTTAAGGGAAAAACAGGGATTTCTGGCAGAAAAAATCCAGATTTAAGGGGAAAAACAGGGATTTCAGTGAGAAAACCCCAGATTTAAGGGGAAAACCAGGGATTTCTAGCACAAAAAGCCATTTTAAGGGGAGAAACAGGGATTACTGGCAGAAAAAGCCATATTTAAGGGGAAAGACCACAGATTTAATGGGAAAAATCCATTCTTAGCAGAAAAAGCCATCTTTAAGGGGAAATGCCCCATATTTAATGGGTAAAAGAAGGATTTCTAGCAGAAAAAGCCATATTTAAGGGGAAAACTCCCAGATTTAGTGGGAAAAAACGGGGATTTCTGCCAGAAAACCAAAGATTGAAGGGGAAAAACAGGAATTTTGAGCAGCAGAAGCTCATATTTAAGGGGAAAAATCCCAGATGTAATGGGAAAAACTGGGTTTTCTGGGAGAAAAAGCCAGATTAAAGGGGAAAAAACCCAGATTTAAGGATCAAAACAGGGATTTCTAGGAGAAAAAGCCTCATTGAAGGGGAAAAAAAACCCAGATTGAAGGGGCAAAACAGGGATTTCTGGCAGAAAAAGCCATATTTCATGGAAAAACCCCAGATTAAATGGAAAATAAGGATTTCTAGTAGAAAAAGCCATATTTAAGGGGAAAAAGCCCCGATTTAAGGGGAGAAACACGGATTTCTGAGAGAAAAAGCCATATTTAAGGGGAAAAATCCAATATAAAACAGGAAAAACAGGGGTTTCAGGTAGAAAAAGCAATATATAAGAGGAAAATCCCAATATTTTAGGGGAAAACAGGGATTTCAAACAGAAAAAGCATATTTAAAGGGAATGACCGCAGATTTAATGGGAAAAATTCATTTTTAGCAGAAATCGCCATCATTATAAGGAAATGCCCTATATTAATATTTCATACAAATCCCTGTTTCCCCCTTAAATATCGCATGTATCCATAGAAATCCCTTTTTATTTCCCCCAAAAATATCGCTTATTTTCATAGAAATCCCTGCTTTTCCCCTAAAATATCGCTTATGTACCAGAACCCAAACCCTAACCCTAACCCTACCCTAACCCTAACCCTAACCCTAACCCTAACCCTAACCCTAACCCTAACCCTAACCCTAACCCTAACCCTAACCCTAACCCTAACCCTAACCCTAACCCTAACCCTAAC
>NW_026294746.1:6892513-6895013 GCF_026119805.1 Tympanuchus pallidicinctus
CCCTAACCCTAACCCTTACCCTAACCCTAACCCTAACCCTAACCCTAACCCTAACGCTTATCCTAACCCTAACCCTAACCCTAACCCTTACCCTAACCCTAACCCTTACCCTAACACTTACCCTTACCCTAACCCTAACCCTAACCCTAACTCTTATGCTAACCCTAACCCTAACCCTAACCCTAACCTTTACCCTAACCCTAACCCTAACCCTAACCCTTACCCTAAACCTTACCCTAACCCTTACCCTAACCCTAACCCTAACCCTAACCCTAACCCTAACCCTAACCCTAACCCTAACCCTAACCCTAACCTTAACCCTTACCCTAACCCTTACCCTAACACTTACCCTTACCCTAACCCTAACCCTAACCCTAACCCTAACTCTTACCCTAACCCTAACCCACACCCTAACCCTAACCCTAACCCTAACCCAAACCCTAACCCTTACCCTAACCCTAACCTACACCCTACCCCTAACCCTAAGCCTAACCCTAACCCTAACCCTTATCCTAACCCTAACCCTAACCCTAACCCTTACCCTAACCCTAACCTACACCCTACCCCTAACCCTAAGCCTAACCCTAACCCTAACCCTTATCCTAACCCTTACCGTAACACTTACCCTAACCCTAACCCTAACCCTAACTCTTACCCTAACCCTAACCCTAACCCTTACCCTAACCCTAACCCTAACACTAACCCTAACCCTTACCCTAACCCTAACCCTAACCCTAACACTGACCCTAACCCTAACCCTAACCCCAACCCTAACCCTAACCCTAGCCCTTACCCTAACCCTAACCCTACCCCTAACCCTAACCCTTACCCTAACCCTAACCCTAACCCTAACCCTAACACTAACCCTAACCCTAACCCTAACCCTAACCCTAACACTGACCCTAACCCTAACCCTAACCCTAACCCTAAACCTTACCCTAACCCTAACCCTAACCCTAATCCTAACCCTTACCCTTACCCTAACCCTTACCCTAACCCTTTCCCTAACCCTAACCCTAACCCTTACCCTAACCCTAACCCTAACCCTAACCCTAACCGTAACCCTAACCCCAAACCTAACCCTAACCCTAACCCTAACCCTAACCCTAACCCTAACTCTTACCCTAACCCTAACCCCAACCCTAACCCTAACCCTTACCCTAACCCTTACCCTAACACTTACCCTTACCCTAACCCTAACCCTAACCCTAACACTAACCCTAACCCTTACCCTAACCCTAACCCTAACCCTAACACTGACCCTAACCCTAACCCTAACCCTAAACCTAATCCTAACCCTTACCCTTACCCTAACCCTTACCCTAACACTAACCCTAACCCTTTCCCTAACCCTAATCCTAACCCTTACCCTAACCCTAACCCTAACCCTAACCCTAACCCTAACGCTTATCCTAACCCTAACTCTAACCCTAACCCTTACCCTAACCCTAACCCTTACCCTAACACTTACCCTTACCCTAACCCTAACCCTAACCCTAACTCTTATCCTAACCCTAAGCCTAACCCTAACCCTAACCTTTACCCTAACCCTAACCCTAACCCTAACCCTTACCCTAAACCTTACCCTAACCCTTACCCTAACCCTAACCCTAACCCTAAACCTAACCCTAACCCTAACCCTAACCCTAACCCTAAACCTTACCCTAACCCTAACCCTAACCCTAACCCTAACCCTAACTCTTATCCTAACCCTAACCCTAACCCTAACCCTAACCCTAACCCTAACCCTAACCCTAACCCTAACCCTTACCCTAACCTTAACCCTTACCCTAACCCTTACCCTAACACTTACCCTTACCCTAACCCTAACCCTAACCCTAACCCTAACTCTTACCCTAACCCTAACCCACACCCTAACCCTAACCCTAACCCTAACCCACACCCTAAACCTTACCCTAACCCTAACCTACACCCTACCCCTAACCCTAAGCCTAACCCTAACCCTAACCCTTATCCTAACCCTAACCCTAACCCTAACCCTTACCCTAACCCTAACCTACACCCTACCCCTAACCCTAAGCCTAACCCTAACCCTAACCCTTATCCTAACCCTTTCGCTAACACTTACCCTAACCCTAACCCTAACCCTAACTCTTACCCTAACCCTAACCCTAACCCTTACCCTAACCCTAACCCTAACCCTAACACTAACCCTAACCCTTACCCTAACCCTAACCCTAACCCTAACCCTAACCCTAACACTGACCCTAACCCTAAACCTAACCCCAACCCTAACCCTAACCCTAGCCCTTACCCTAACCCTAACCCTACCCCTAACCCTAACCCTTACCCTAACCCTAACCCTAACCCTAACCCTAACACTAACCCTAACCCTAACCCTAAACCTAACCCTAACACTGACCCTAACCCTAACCCTAACCCTAACCCTAACCCTAACCCTAACCCTAACCCTAACCCTTACCCTAACCCTAACCCTAACCCTAACACTGACCCTAACCCTAATCCTAACCCTAACCCA
>NW_026294746.1:6907513-6910013 GCF_026119805.1 Tympanuchus pallidicinctus
TACCCTAACCCTAACCCTTAACCCTTACCCTAACCCTAACCCTAACCCTAACCCTAACCCTAACCCTAACCCTAACCCTAACCCTAACCCTAACCCTAACCCTAACCCTTACCCTAACCCTAACCCTAACCCTAACCCTAACCCTAACCCTAACCCTAACCCTAACCCTAACCCTAACCCTAACCCTAACCCTAACCCTAACCCTTACCCTTACCCTAACCCTAACCCTAACCCTAACCCTAACCCTAACCCTAACCCTAACCCTAACCCTAACCCTAACCCTAACCCTAACCCTAACCCTAACCCTAACCCTAACCCTAACCCTAACCCTAACCCTAACCCTAACCCTACACCCTAACCCTAACCCTAACCCTACCCTAACCCTAACCCTAACCCTAACCCTAACCCTAACCCTAACCCTAACCCTAACCCTTATCCTAACCCTAACCCTAACCCTAACCCTAACCCTAACCCTAACCCTAACCCTAACCCTTACCCTAACCCTAACCCTTACCCTAACCCTTACCCTAACACTTACCCTTACCCTAACCCTAACCCTAACCCTAACTCTTACCCTAACCCTAACCCTAACCCTAACCCTTACCCTAACCCTAACCCTAACCCTAACCCTAACCCTAACCCTAACCCTAACCCTAACCCTAACCCTAACCCTAACCCTAACCCTAACCCTAACCCTAACCCTAACCCTAACCCTAACCCTAACCCTAACCCTAACCCTAACCCTTACCCTAACCCTAACCCTAACCCTAACCCTAACCCTAACCCTAACCCTAACCCTAACCCTAACCCTAACCCTAACCCTAACCCTAACCCTAACCCTAACCCTAACCCTAACCCTAACCCTAACCCTAACCCTAACCCTAACCCTAACCCTAACCCTAACCCTAACCCTAACCCTAACCCTAACCCTAACCCTAACCCTAACCCTAACCCTAACCCTAACCCTAACCCTAACCCTAACCCTAACCCTAACCCTTACCCTAACCCTAACCCTAACCCTAACCCTTACCCTAACCCTTACCCTTACCCTAACCCTAACCTACACCCTACCCCTAACCCTAACCCTAACCCTAACCCTAACCCTAACCCTAATCCTAATCCTAACCCTAACCCTTACCCTAACCCTAACCCTTACACTTATCCTAACCCTAATCCTTACCCTAACCCTAACCCTAAACCTTACCCTAAACCTAACCCTAACCCTAACCCTAACCCTAACCCTTACCCTTACCCTAACCCTAACCCTAAAACTAACCCTAACCCTAACCCTAACCCTTACCCTAACCCTAACCCTAACCCTAACCCTTCCCCTAACCCTAACCCTAACCCTAACCCTAACCCTAACCCTAACCCTAACCCTAACCCTAACCCTTACCCTAACCCTAACCCTAACCCTAACCCTAACCCTAACCCTAACTCTTATCCTAACCCTAACCCTAACCCTAACCCTAACCTTTACCCTAACCCTAACCCTAACCCTAACCCTAACCCTAACCCTAACCCTAACCCTAACCCTAACCCTAACCCTAAACCTTACCCTAACCCTAACCCTAACCCTAACCCTAACCCTTACCCTAACCCTAACCCTAACCCTAACACTAACCCTAACCCTTTCCCTAACCCTAACCCTAACCCTTACCCTAACCCTAACCCTAACCCTAACCCTAACCCTAACCCTAACCCTAACCCTTACCCTAACCCTTACCCTAACCCTTACCCTAACCCTAACCCTAACCCTAACCCTAACCCTAACCCTAACCCTAACCCTAACCCTAACCTTACCCTAACCCTAACCCTAACCCTAACCCTAACCCTAACCCTAACCTAACCCTAACCCTAACCCTAACCCTAAACCTAAACCAAACCCTAACCCTAACCCTTACCCTAACCCTTAACCCTTAACCCTAACCCTTACCCTAACACTTACCCTTACACTAACCCTAACCCTAACCCTAACTCTTACCCTAACCCTAACCCTAACCCACACCCTAACCCTTACCCTAACCCTAACCTACACCCTACCCCTAACCCTAAGCCTAACCCTAACCCTAACCCTAACCCTAACCCTAACCCTAACCCTAACCCTAACCCTAACACTAACCCTAACCCTAACCCTAACCCTAACCCTAACCCTAACCCTTACCCTAACCTTAACCCTAACACTGACCCTAACCCTAACCCTAACCCTTCCCCTAACCCTAACCCTAACCCTAACCCTAACCCTAACCCTAACCCTAACCCTAACCCATACCCTAACCCTAACCCTAACCCTAACACTAACCCTAACCCTTACCCTAACCCTAACCCTAACCCTAACCCTAACCCTAACCCTAACCCTAACCCTAACCCTTACCCTAACCTTAAGCCTTACCCTAACCCTTACCCTAACCCTAACCCTAACCCTAACCCTAACCCTAACCCTAACTCTTACCCTAACCCTAACCCTAGCCCTTACCCTAACCCTAACCCTAACCCTAAC
>NW_026294746.1:6912513-6914465 GCF_026119805.1 Tympanuchus pallidicinctus
CTAACCCTAACCCTAACCCTAACCCTAACCCTAACCCTAACCCTAACCCTAACCCTTACCCTAACCCTAACCCTAACCCTAACCCTAACCCTAACCCTAACCCTAACCCTAACCCTAACCCTAACCCTAACCCTAACCCTAACCCTAACCCTTACCCTAACCCTAACCCTAACCCTAACCCTAACCCTAACCCTAACCCTACCCTAACCCTAACCCTAACCCTAACCCTAACCCTAACCCTAACCCTAACCCTAACCCTAACCCTTACCCTAACCCTAACCCTAACCCTAACCCTTACCCTAACCCTAACCCTAACCCTAACCCTAACCCTAACCCTAACCCTTACCCTAACCCTAACCTACACCCTACCCCTAACCCTAACCTTACCCTTACCCTAATCCTAACCCTAACCCTAACCCTAACCCTAACCCTTACCCTAACCCTAACCCTTACCTAACCCTAACCCTAACCCTTACCCTAACCCTAACCCTAACCTTACCCTAACCCTAACCCTAACCCTAACCCTAACCCTAACCCTTACCCTTACCCTAACCCTAACCCTAACCCTAACCCTAACCCTAACCCTAACCCTAACCCTAACCCTAACCCTAACCCTAACCCTTACCCTAACCCTAACCCTAACCCTAACCCTAACCCTAACCCTAACCCTAACCCTAACCCTAACCCTTACCCTAACCCTAACCCTAACCCTAACCCTAACCCTAACCCTAACCCTTACCCTAACCCTAACCCTAACCCTAACCCTAACCCTAACCCTAACCCTAACCCTAACCCTAACCCTAACCCTAACCCTAACCCTAACCCTAACCCTAACCCTAACCCTAACCCTAACCCTAACCCTAACCCTAACCCTAACCCTAACCCTAACCCTAACCCTAACCCTACCCTAACCCTAACCCTAACCCTAACCCTAACCCTAACCCTAACCCTAACCCTAACCCTAACCCTAACCCTAACCCTAACCCTAACCCTAACCCTAACCCTAACCCTAACCCTAACCCTAACCTATAACCCTAACCCTAACCCTAACCCTAACCCTAACCCTAACCCTAACCCTAACCCTAACCCTAACCCTAACCCTAACCCTAACCCTAACCCTAACCCTAACCCCTAACCCTTACCCTTACCCTAACCCTAACCCTAACCCTAACCCTAACCCTAACCCTTACCCTAACCCTAACCCTAACCCTAACCCTAACCCTAACCCTAACCCTTACCCTTACCCTAACCCTTACCCTAACCCTAACCCTAACCCTAACCCTAACCCTAACCCTAACCCTAACCCTAACCCTAACCCTAACCCTAACCCTAACCCTAACCCTAACCCTAACCCTAACCCTAACCCTAACCCTAACCCTAACCCTAACCCTAACCCTAACCCTAACCCTAACCCTAACCCTAACCCTAACCCTAACCCTAACCCTAACCCTAACCCTAACCCTAACCCTAACCCTAACCCTAACCCTAACCCTAACCCTAACCCTAACCCTAACCCTAACCCTAACCCTAACCCTAACCCTAACCCTAACCCTAACCTAACCCTAACCCTAACCCTAACCCTAACCCTAACCCTAACCCTAACCCTAACCCTAACCCTAACCCTAACCCTAACCCTAACCCTAACCCTAACCCTAACCCTAACCCTAACCCTAACCCTTACCCTAACCCTAACCCTAACCCTAACCCTAACCCTAACCCTAACCCTAACCCTAACCCTAACCCTAACCCTTACCCTAACCCTAACCCTAACCCTAACCCTAACCCTAACCCTAACCCTAACCCTAACCCTAACCCTAACCCTAACCCTAACCCTAACCCTAACCCTAACCCTAACCCTTACCCTAACCCTAACCCTAACCCTAACCCTAACCCTAACCCTAACCCTAACCCTAACCCTAACCCTAACCCTAACCCTAACCCTTACCCTAACC